>NC_135807.1:6045097-6175097 GCF_964213995.1 Mustelus asterias
TCTCGGCCCCCCCCCCCACTCCCTCTCGGCCCCCCACCCCCTCTCGCCCCCCCCACCCCCTCTCGCCCCCCCCCACCCCCTCTCGCCCCCCACCCCCTCTCGCCCCCCCCACCCCCTCTCGCCCCCCACCCCTCGCCCCCCCCACCCCTCTCGCCCCCCCACCCCCTCTCGCCCCCCCCACCCCCTCTCGCCCCCCCACCCCCTCTCGCCCCCCCACCCCCTCTCGCCCCCCCACCCCCTCTCGCCCCCCCACCCCCTCTCGCCCCCCCCACCCCCTCTCGCCCCCCCACCCCCTCTCGCCCCCCCACCCCCTCTCGCCCCCCCACCCCCTCTCGCCCCCCACCCCTCTCGCCCCCCCACCCCCTCTCGCCCCCCCACCCCTCTCGCCCCCCCCACCCCTCTCGCCCCCCCACCCCCTCTCGCCCCCCCCCCCCCCCTCTCGCCCCCCCACCCCTCTCGCCCCCCCACCCCCTCTCGCCCCCCCACCCCCTCTCGCCCCCCCACCCCCTCTCGCCCCCCCACCCCCTCTCGCCCCCCCACCCCCTCTCGCCCCCCACCCCTCTCGCCCCCTCCCGCTCCCCCGCCCCCTCCCCCTCCCCCGCCCCCTCCCCCTCCCCGCCCCCTCCCCCTCCCTCGCCCCCTCCCCCCTCTCGCCCCTCCCCCTCCCCCTCGGCCCCCTCCCCCCTCCCTCGGCCCCCCCCACCCCTTCTCGGCCCCCCCCCACTCCTCTCGGCCCCCCACCCCCTCTCGCCCCCCCACCCCCTCTCGCCCCCCCCCCACCCCCTCTCGCCCCCCCCACCCCTCTCGCCCCCCACCCCCTCTCGCCCCCCCACCCCTCTCGCCCCCCCCACCCCCTCTCGCCCCCCCACCCCCTCTCGCCCCCCCACCCCCTCTCGCCCCCCCACCCCCTCTCGCCCCCCCACCCCCTCTCGCCCCCCCACCCCCTCTCGCCCCCCCACCCCCTCTCGCCCCCCCACCCCCTCTCGCCCCCCCACCCCCTCTCGCCCCCCCACCCCCTCTCGCCCCCCCCACCCCCTCTCGCCCCCCCACCCCCTCTCGCCCCCCCACCCCCTCTCGCCCCCCACCCCTTCTCGCTCCCCCACCCCTTCTCGCCCCCCCACCCCCTCTCGCCCCCCCTCTCGCTCCCCCGCCCCCTCCCCCTCCACCGCCCCCTCCCCCTCCCCCGCCGCCTCCCGCTCCCCCGCCCCCTCCCCCTCCCCCGCCCCCTCCCCCTCCCCCGCCCCCTCCCCCTCCCTCGCCCCCTCCCCCCTCTCGCCCCCTCCCCCTCCCCCTCGGCCCCCTCCCCCCTCCCTCGGCCCCCCCCCACCCCTTCTCGGCCCCCCCCCACTCCCTCTCGGCCCCCCACCCCCTCTCGCCCCCCCCACCCCCTCTCGCCCCCCCCACCCCCTCTCGCCCCCCCACCCCCTCTCGCCCCCCCCACCCCCTCTCGCCCCCCCACCCCCTCTCGCCCCCCCCACCCCCTCTCGCCCCCCCACCCCCTCTCGCCCCCCCACCCCTCTCGCCCCCCCACCCCCTCTCGCCCCCCACCCCCTCTCGCCCCCCCACCCCCTCTCGCCCCCCCACCCCCTCTCGCCCCCCCCACCCCCTCTCGCCCCCCCCACCCCCTCTCGCCCCCCCACCTCCTCTCGCCCCCCCACCCCCTCTCGCCCCCCCACCACCTCTCGCCCCCCACCCCCTCTCGCCCCCCCACCCCCTCTCGCCCCCCCACCCCCTCTCGCCCCCCCACCCCCTCTCGCCCCCCACCCCCTCTCGCCCCCCCACCCCCTCTCGCCCCCCCACCCCCTCTCGCCCCCCCACCCCCTCTCGCCCCCCCACCCCCTCTCGCCCCCCACCCCCTCTCGCCCCCCCACCCCCTCTCGCCCCCCCACCCCCTCTCGCCCCCCCACCCCCTCTCGCCCCCCACCCCCTCTCGCCCCCCCACCCCCTCTCGCCCCCCCACCCCCTCTGGCCCCCCCACCCCCTCTGGCCCCCCCACCCCCTCTCGCCCCCCCCTCTCCCTCTCGCCCCCCCCTCTCCCTCTCGCCCCCCCCTCCCCCTCTCGCACCCCCTCCCCCTCTCGCACCCCCTCCCCCTCTCGCACCCCCTCCCCCTCTCGCACCCCCTCCCCCTCTCGCACCCCTCCCCCTCTCGCACCCCCTCCCCCTCTCGCACCCCTCCCCCTCTCGCACCCCCTCCCCCTCTCGCACCCCCTCCCCCTCTCGCACCCCCTCCCCCTCTCGCACCCCCTCCCCTCTCGCACCCCCTCCCCCTCTCGCACCCCCTCCCCCTCTCGCACCCCCTCCCCCTCTCGCATCCCCCTCCCCCTCTCGCATCCCCCTCCCCCTCTCGCACCGCCCTCCCCCTCTCGCCCCCCCTCCCCCTCTCGCCCCCCCTCTCGCCCCCCCTCCCCCACTTGCCCCCCTCCCCCTCTTGCGCCCCCTCCCCCTCTTGCACCCCCTCCCTCTCTCGCGCCCTACCTCGCCCTCTCTCGCCCCCTCCCCCTCTCTCGCCCCCTCCCCCCTCTCGCCCCCTCCCCCTCTCTCGCCCCCTCCCCCCCTCTCGCCCCCTCCCCCCCCTCTCGCCCCCTCCCCCCCTCTCGCCCCCTCCCCCCCTCTCGCCCCCTCCCCCCCTCTCGCCCCCTCCCCCCCTCTCGCCCCCTCCCCCCCTCTCGCCCCCTCCCCCCCTCTCGCCCCCTCCCCCCCTCTCGCCCCCTCCCCCCTCTCGCCCCCTCCCCCCCTCTCGCCCCCTCCCCCTCTCTCTCCCCCTCCCCCTCTCTCGCCCCCTCCCCCTCTCTCGCCCCCTCCCCCTCTCTCGCCCCCTCCCCCTCTCTCGCCCCCTCCCCCTCTCTCGCCCCCTCCCCCTCTCTCGCCCCCTCCCCCTCTCTCGCCCCCTCCCCCTCTCTCGCCCCCTCCCCCTCTCTCGCCCCCATTCCCCCTCTCTCGCCCCCATTCCCCCTCTCTCGCCCCATTCCCCCTCTCTCGCCCCCTCCCCCCCTCTCGGCCCCCTCCCCCCCTCTCGGCCCCCTCCCCCCCTCTCGGCCCCCTCCCCCCCTCTCGGCCCCCTCCCCCCCTCTCGGCCCCCTCCCCCCCTCTCGGCCCCCTCCCCCCCTCTCGGCCCTCTCGGCCCCCTCTCGGCCCTCTCGGCCCCCTCGCCCCCCCCCCTCTCGGCCCCCTCCCCCCCTCTCGGCCCCCTCCCCCCTCTCGGCCCCCTCCCCCCTCTCGGCCCCCTCCCCCCCTCTCGGCCCCCTCCCCCCCTCTCGGCCCCCTCCCCCCCTCTCGGCCCCCTCCCCCCCTCTCGGCCCCCTCCCCCCCTCTCGGCCCCCTCCCCCCCTCTCGGCCCCCTCCCCCCCTCTCGGTCCCCTCCCCCCCTCTCGGTCCCCTCCCCCCCTCTCGGCCCCCTCCACCCCCCTCTCGGCCCCCTCCCCCCCCTCTCGGCCCCCTCCCCCCCCTCTCGGCCCCCTCCCCCCCCTCTCGGCCCCCTCCCCCCCTCTCGGCCCCCTCCCCCCCTCTCGGCCCCCTCCCCCCCCTCTCAGCCCCCTCCCCCCCCTCTCGGCCCCCTCCCCCCCTCTCGGCCCCCTCCCCCCCTCTCGGCCCCCTCCCCCCCTCTCGGCCCCTCCCCCCCTCTCGGCCCTCCCCCCTCCCCCCTCTCTCGGCCCCCCCTTCTCGGCCCCCTCTCGGCCCCCTCCCCCCTCTCGAACCCCCCCCCCCCACCTTTCGGCCCCCCCCCTCTCGGCCCCCTCCTCCCCTGTCTTTCTGCCCCCGCCCTCCGACCCGCCCCCGCCCTCCGCCTTGTTGGAGAGGATTTTTAGAGATAGGATGTATACGCATTTAGAAAGGAATAAACTCATTAACGATAGTCAGCATGGTTTTATGAGAGGGTGGTCATGCCTCACTAACCTGGTGGAGTTTTTTGAAGAAGTGACTAGAATGGTTGACGAGGGAAGGGCCGTGGATGTCGTCTCTATGGACCTGGGTGTGCAAGTCCACAGATCCTTGAAGGTGACGTCACAGGTGGAGAAGGTGGTGAAGAAGGCATATGGCATGCTTGCCTTTATAGGACGGGGCATAGAGTATAAAAGTTGGGGTCTGATGTTGCAGTTGTATAGAACGTTGGTTCGGCTGCATTTGGAATACTGCGCTCAGTTCTGGTCGCCGCACTACCAGAAGGACATGGAGGCTTTAGAGAGAGTACCGAGGAGGTTTACCAGGATGTTGCCTGGTATGGAAGGCTTAGTTATGAGGGGAGATTGGGTAAACTGGGGTTGTTCTCCCTGGAAAGACGGAGGATGAGGGGTGACCTAATACAGGTGTATAAAATTATGAAAGGCATAGATAGGGTGAACGGTGGGAAGCTTTTCCCAGGTCGGTGGTGACGTTCACGAGGGGTCATAGGTTCAAGGTGAAGGGGGGGAGGTTTAACACTGATATCAGGAGGACGTATTTTACGCAGAGGGTGGTGGGGGCCTGGAATGCGCTGCCGGGCAAGGTGGTGGAGGCGGACACACTGGGAACGTTTAAGACTTATCTAGACAGCCACATGAACGGAGTGGGAATGGAGGGATACAAAAGAATGGTCTAGTTTGGGCCAGGGAGCGGCGCGGGCTTGGAGGGCCGAAGGGCCTGATCCTGTGCTGTATTGTTCTTTGTTTGTTCTTTGGCTTTCCACTCCCCCCATTTCTTATTTCTCTCCTTCCCTCCTTTCACCTCTTCCTTTTTCCTCCCCGTGTCCCCATCCTTCACTCCATTAATTCCTTCCTTGTTTTTCTCTCCGTTTCCCTTTTCTGCCTCTTACCTCTCTTTCCTCTCACGTGTCTCACCATTCTTTTCTTCTTCTGCCTCCTTTACTTTATATTCCCCCCTACACCTTTCCTTCCATCCCTCCCTCATTCCCTCCTTCCTTTCTCCTCTTTCCCTCCATTCCCCCCTTTCTTTTCCCATCCCTTCTGCTTTTCTCTCATATTTGGGGTGGCACGGTAGCACAGTGGTTAGCACTGCTGCTTCACAGCTCCAGGGACCCGGGTTCGATTCCCAGTTTGGGTCACTGTCTGTGTGGAGTTTGCACATTCTCCCCGTGTCTGCGTGGGTTTCCTCCGGGTGGCTCCGGTTTCCTCCCACAGTCAAAAGATGTGTGGGTTAGGTTGATTGGCCATGCTAAAATTGCCCCTTAGTGTCCTGAGATGCGTAGGTTAGAGGGATTAGTGGGTAAATATGTAGGGATATGGGGGTAGGGCCTGGGTGGGATTGTGGTCGGTGCAGACTCGATGGGCCGAATGGCCTCTTTCTGTACTATAGGGATTCTATGATATTGTTCTTTCACGCTCTCACTATCTTCTCTATTCTCTGTGGATGAGGTGGTGGCACAGTGGTATTATTATATATTATTATAATCCAGAGGTCCAGGATGATAATCTGGGAACCGGAGTTTGAATCCCACCATGGCAGATGGTGAATTCAATAAAAAGATGACCAAGTAACCATTGTCGATTGTCAGAAAAACCCATCCGGTTCACTAATGTCCTTCAGGGAAGGAAATCTGCCGTCCTTACCCGGTCTGGCCTACATGTGACTCCAGAGCCACAGCGATGTGGTTGACTCTTAACTGACCCCTGAAATGGCCGAGTGAGTTCAGTTCAAGGGGTAATTAGGGATGAGCAGGAAATTCCCATTCAAATTAATTCCAATTCATGGTCCCCACGAGAGGGACAAAAGATCCCAGCTGACACCATGAGACATTTCACCCCATCCTTAAAAGTTTATTTATTATTATTTTCATGTCACAAGTAAGGCTTACATTAACGCTGCAATGAAGTTACTGTGAAAATCCCCTAGTCGTCACACTCCGGTGCCTGTTCGGGTACACTGAGGGAGAATTTAGCCAGCACATCTTTCGGACTGTGGGAGGAAACTGGAGCACCTGGAGAAAACCCACGCAGACACGGGGAGAACGTGCAAACTCCGCACAGACAGTGACCCAAGCCGGGAATCGAACCCGGGTCCCTGGTGCTGTGAGGCAGCAGTGCTAACCCACTGTGCCACCGTACCACCCCACGGGGGCAGCATCTTGGGCTCGATCTAATGTTTCATCTTGGCCAAAAGGCGATGCCTTGATTTAACCTCCTGGCTACCCTGATCCTTTCCTCGACCCTAACCTGGGCAAACCACCATCGCAGGCGTCAGCACACCCGCTATGCAACGGGCTAGCCTCGTCCCCTGCCTGATCATGATTTTACCCCTGCCAGCATTTGTTGCCCATCCAAACTGCCCTTGAACTGAGTGGCTTGCTGGATCATTTCAGAGTTAACCACATTGCTGTGGCTCTGGAGTCACTTGGAGGCCAGACCAGGTAAGGACAGCAGATTTCCTTCCTAAAGTGAACCAGGTGGATTTTCACACAATTTACAAGTTTCACGGTGACCGTCACTGAGACTAGCTTTCAATTCCCAATTTTATTCCTTGATTTAGTTATTCCTACCAGCCACAGTGGTGGGATTTGAACCTGTGACCTTTGAGCATAAACGTGGGCCTCCAGATTCCTAGTCCATTGACATGATGACCATGCCACCATCTCCCCAGTGACCGAGCGCTGGATTGGGAAAGGATTGAGGAAATTAATCTGATGATTGTGCGTTGATGATGGTGAAGAAGCTGCAATTAAAAAATCCCCACAGTGCAGAAGTAAGCCATTCGGCCCATCACGTCTGCATCTACACTCCAAAACAGCATCTTACCCAGGCCCATCCCCACCTGCCTTATCCCCACAACCCCAATTCATCTAACCTACACATCATTGGACACTGAGGGGCAATTTAGCATGGCCAATCGACATAACCCGCATGACTTTGAACACTAAGGGGCAATTTAGTATGGCTAATCCACCCAACCTGCACACCTTTGGACACTAAGGGGCAATTTACCATGACCAATCCATCTAACCCACACATCTTTGGACACTAAGGGGCAATTTAGCATGGCTAATCCACCCAACCTGCACACCTTTGGACACTAAGGGGCAATTTACCATGACCAATCCATCTAACCCACACATCTTTGGACACTAAGGGGCAATTTAGCATGGCTAATCCACCCAACCTGCACATTTTTGGAGTGTGGGACGAAACGGAAGAACCCGGAGGGTTCAGCGCTCTGAAAGCCACTAGCTTTCAGAGCGCTGCTCCTTCGTCAGGTGAGTGGGAGTTCTGTTCACAAACAGGGCATATAAAGACACAAACTCAATTTACAAAATAATGGTTGGAATGCGAGTCTTTACAGGTAATCAAGTCTTAAAGGTACAGACAATGTGAGTGGAGAGAGCGTTAAGCACAGGTTAAAGAGATGTGTATTGTATGTGTATGTGTATTTATGACCAAGCCAGTTCTGTATCCACCTTGCCAGCTCACCTCTGATCCCATGCGACTTTACCTTCTGCACCAGTCTGCCATGAGGGACCTTGTCAAAGGCCTTACTGAAGTCCATGTAGACAACATCCACTGCCCTACCCTCGTCAATCATCTTCGTCACTTCCTCGAAAAACTCGATCAAGTTAGTGAGACACGACCTCCCCTTCATAAAACCATGTTGCCTCTCGCTAATAAGTCCACTTATTCCAAGTGGGAGTAAATCCTGTCTCGAAGAATCCTCTCCAATAATTTCCCTCCCACTGACGTAAGGCTCACCGGCCTGTAATTCCCTGGATTATTCTTGCTACCCTTCTTAAACAAAAGAACAACATTGGCTATTCTCCAATCCTCTGGGACCTCCCCTGTAAGAAGTCTCACAACACCAGGTTAAAGTCCAACAGGTTTAGTTGGTAGCAAAAGCCACACAAGCTTTCGGAGCGCTGCCCCTTCGTCAGGTGAGTGGAATTTCAGTTCACAAACAGGGCATATAAAGGCACAAACTCAATTTACAAAATAATGGTTGGAATGCGAGTCTTTACAGGTAATCAAGTCTTAAAGGTACAGACAATGTGATTGGAGAGAGGGTTAAGCACAAGTTAAAGAGATGTGTATTGTCTCCAGCCAGGACAGTTAGTGAGATTTTGCAAGCCCAGGCAAGTCGTGGGGGTTACAATAGTGTGACATGAACCCAAGATCCCGGTTGAGGCCGTCCTCGTGTGTGCAGAACTTGGACAAACTACCGACCTCCTCAGAAGACAAACACGGGACACGGCGGACAGAGTACCCTTCGTCGTCCAGTATGTCCCCGGAGCAGAGAAGCTACGACATCTTCTCCGGAACCTTCAACATGTCATTGATGAAGATGAACATCTTGCCAAGGCCATCCCCACACCCCCACTTCTTGCCTTCAAACAACCGCACAACCTCAAACAGACCATTGTCCGCAGCAAACTACCCAGCCTTCAGGAGAACAGTGACCATGACACCACACAACCCTGCCACAGCAACCTCTGCAAGATGTGCCGGATCATCGACACGGATGCCATCATCTCACGTGAGAACACCATCCACCAGGTACACGGTACTTACACTTGCAACTCGGCCAACGTTGTCTACCTGATACGCTGCAGGAAAGGATGTCCTGAGGCATGGTACATTGGGGAGGCCATGCAGATGCTACGACAACGGATGAATGAACACTGCTCAATAATCACCAGGCAAGAGTGTTCTCTTCCTGTTGGGGAACACTTCAGCGGTCACGGGCATTCGGCCTCTGATCTTCGGGTAAGCGTTCTCCAAGGCAGTGTACTGAGTTGCTGAGCAGAGACTGATAGCCAAGTTCCGCACACATGAGGACGGCCTCAACCGGGATCTTAGGTTCATGTCACACTCTCTGTAACCCCCATGACTTGCCTGAGCTTGCAAAATCTCACTAACTGTCGTGGCTGGAGACAATACACATCTCTATACCTGTGCTTAACCCTCTCTCCACTCACATTGTCTGTACCTTTAAGACTTGATTACCTGTAAAGACTCGCATTCCAATCATTATTTTGTAAATTGAGTTTGTGTCTTTATATGCCCTGTCTGTGAATAGAACTCCCACTCACCTGATGAAGGGGCAGCGCTCCGAAAGCTAGTGGCTTGTGCTCCCAAATAAACCTGTTGGACTTTAACCTGGTGTTGTGAGACTTCTTACTGTGTTTACCCCAGTCCAACGCCGGCATCTCCACATCATGACCTCCCCTGTAGCCAGTTGGAACCTGAACCTGTTGAAAGTCTTTGAGGTGTGATCATCCTGATGCTTTGGGAAAAGCCTGCATTTTCTTGGTGTGAGATGTCTCTTTAAATCAAAAATGAAACTAAGATAATCCTAGAAAGAAGGGTTGATTGGTAACTTGAACCTCGAGGGGATGACATCATTTGAGAGGAGTTAAACTCCGGCTGAGATTGCTATGGGGATGAACGCTAACAGGGCTGGTGTCCAGTTCCAGTCTGTTCAGTAGCAGTTGATCTGAGTAGGGTTAGTTCAGAACACAGAATGTGTGAGAGGGAAGGCAAGCAAAGCTTTCGATGAGTAGATCAGATGTCCCTTTGGCTGTAAGAAAACAATATAAATGCAGGCACTCTTCATGGGCCAACATGTGAGCGGGCTGAAGGGGACTGGATCCTGGAAGCGCTGCGAATAGCTCAGGCAGGTTAAAGAGCTAAGTGCTTCTATCAGAGGACAGGATCATGACTAGGTATGTTAGCTGGTTGGTTAGTTGAGAAGGATCTGTGGAAAGCTACACCACCAAGACTGATGTGACCTGAATGAGAGAAGTTTCATAGGCTGGAATTTTATGCCCCTCCCGTTCACGGGAATCGGAGCGGGCGAGGGGGCGGGCCGTGGAAAGGTCCGTTGACGTCTGGCAGGATTTTAGAGTTTCGGGATGAGCGAGGTTGTAAAATCCCGCCCATAGACTTTGCTGGTGAAAGTGACTCAAGGGCCAAATCCATTGAGTGGGAAGAGTGGGCAATGTTATAAGTTGAGTTCAATCATAGAATCCCTACAGTACAGAAGGAGGCCATTCGGCCCATCAAGTCCCTACCAACCGCAATCCCACCCAGACCCTATCCCCATAACCTTCATTTACCCTGCTAACTCCTCTGACACTAGGGTCAATTTAGCATGGCCAATCAACCTAACCCGCACATCTTTGGAGTTGGAAAGACTGAGATTGTACGTCATGCCGCACTCTTTCAGGAAGTGATGCAAGGTTTTGTAACTACATGAGGTGTATTTTTGTTGTGTTGACTATCTAAAGTGAAACTTACCTTTTCGTTTGAAATATCCTTCACCTGTTTGAATAATGTTGGTTTTAGTTTGTTTGTTGCAGTAAAAGTTTCTGAACCTGAAACCTTTTCCAGTGGTTTTCTTTCTGTTTGCGTCATGGGGATTTTCCTTTCTTTTAATAAAGTTTTTGGTCCACACAGGGGTGGTAACAAAGATTATAGACACAGAGGAGATTTTTCCACTTTTGTGAGAGACCAGGACAAGGGGCCAAAAATATATGACAATCAGTAATAAAACAAATTCAGGGAATACTTCCTTAACCAGAGAGTGACGAGAATGTGGAACTCGCTACCATGTGGAGTGATTGAGGTGGATAGTTTAGATGGAGGAAGACGGATAAAGGGAAAAAGAATAGAAGGATTGTGGTGATGAAGTAAGGTGGATAGGCAGGTGAAGCATAAATACCAGCATAGACCCATTGGGCCGAATGGCCTGTTTTTATGCTTAGTTTTTATTTTGTTTGATTTGATTTGTTATTATCACATGTGTTAGTATACAGCATTGTTTCTTGAGCACTATACAGACAAAGCATACCGTTCATAGAGAAGGAAAGGAGAGTGAGTGCAGAATGTCGTGTTACAGTCATAGCTAGGGTGTAGAGAAAGATCAACTTAATGCGAGGTAGGTCCATTCAAAAGTCTGACAGCAGCAGGGAAGAAGCTGTTCTTGAGTTGGTTGGTCCGTGACCTCAGACTTTTGTATCTTTTTCCCGACAGAAGGAGGTGGAAGACAGAATGTGTGGGGTCCTTAATTATGCTGGCTGCTTTGCCGAGGCAGCGGGAAGTGTAGACAGAGTCAATGGATGGGAGGCTGGTTTGAGTGATGGACTGGAGTTCCTTGCGGTCTTGGGCAGAGCAGGAGCCATACCAAACTGTGATACAATCGGAAAGAATGCTTTCTGTGGTGCACCTGTAGAAGTTCGCGAAAGTCATAGCTGGCATGCCAAATTTCCTTAGTCTTCTGAGAAAGTAGAGGCGTTGGTGGGCTTTCTTAACTATAGCGTCGGCATGGGGGACCAGGACAGGTTGTTGGTGATTTGGACACCTAAACACTTGAAAGCTCTCGACCCTTTCTACTTTATGTAAGTTTATGTAGTATTACTTGTGGCAGTCAAGCTAAATCTGGTGTAACCAACTAGGGCAATTGTCTAATTAATACCCAAGTCCACAATGTTTGCGGATGGGCACTTGCATTGAACAGAATTGTGGGGCTGGCAGAGCGAGAGGTTTGATTGGAATGAGGGCATCGATAACAGAAGCAAGGATCTTTGGATAAAGTCAACAGACAAAAACAACACAGGAGTTTGAGAAGGGCAAGGGGAGGGGTTAGATTTACTACTGGTCATTGCTCTGGCACTGCCCCCTGGCATGGGTGGTCCCCCAGTGCTTGTGTGGGGCTGCGAGGATCCCCATATCTGTGAGGGGGTGGGGGAACAGTTTTTTTAACACGGCTTGTTAAAAAGGGTGCCCGATCTCTGTGGTGCCAGCGTGGAGCCAGTGTTGCCGACTCTATCAGGCCCTGTTCCGTTAGCGTGGAAGCGTTAGAGACGCCTGCAGCATTTTCCTTCTCAAAGCGCTGCATTATCTGGCAGGAATAGCCAGCTGTGCAGCCAGTGAGCTGCCCCTGGTTTTCTTGCCAGATTGGCACTTGGAGATATTGTTGCCCCAATACTGTGTGCAGCTCTGGTTTCCACATGTAAGAAAGAATATACTTGCATTGGGGCGGGTACGCCGAAGGTTCACTAAATTGGTCCCTGGGATGAGGGGGTTGTCCAATGATAAGAGACTGAGTAAATTGGGTCTGTATCATAGAATCACCACAGTGCAGAAGGAGGAGGCCATTCAGTCCATCGAGTCTGCACCGACCACAATCCCACCCAGGCCCTATCCCCATATCCCCATGCATTTTTGATTTGACTTGATTTTGATTTGATTTATTATTGTCACATGTATTAACATACAGTTAAAAGTATTGTTTCTTGCGCGCTGTACAGACAAAGCATACCGTTCATAGAGAAGGAAAGGAGAGAGTGCAGAATGTAGTGTTACAGTCATAGCTAGGGTGTAGAGAAAGATCAACTTAATGCAAGGTAAATCCATTCAAAAGTCTGACAGCAGCAGGGAAGAAGCTGTTCTTGAGTCAGTTGGTATGTGACCTCAGACCGAAGAGGGTGGAAGAGAGAATGTCCGGGCTGCGTGGGGTTCTTAATTCTGCTGGCTGCTTTTCCAAGGCAGCAGGAAGTGTAGACAGAGTCAATTGGATGGGAGGCTTTACCCTGCTAGTCCCCCTGACACTTAGGGGCAATTTAGCAGAGCCAATCCACCTAACCCGCGCATCTTTGGACTGTGGGAGGAAACCGGAGCACCCGTAGGAAACGCACGCAGACACGGGGAGAACGTGCAAACTCCGCACCGATGGTGGCCCAAGCTGGGAATTGAACCTGTCCCTGGCGCAGTGAGGCAGCAGTGCTGACCACTGTGCCACCGTGATACCCAGAGTAATCTTTGGAGTTTTAGGAGAATGATGGACCATCTTATTGAAGACACAAAATGCTGAAGAGGATTTGATAGGGTGGAGGCTGAGAGATTGTTTCCCCTGGTCGGGGAATCCAATGCAGGGGGGCACAGTGCCAGGATAAGGGGCTGATCATTTAGGTCTGAAAGGAGGAGAAATTTCTGCACTCAAAGAGTTGTGAATCTTTGGAATTCTCTACCACAGAGGGTTGTGTGTCTTCCATCGTTGAATATATTTCCGGCTGCGATGGATAGATTTTTGGTCTCTCGGGGAATTAAGGGGGATGGAGAGTGGATGGGAAAATGGATTTGAAGCCCAAGATTGGCCATGATCCAACTTTTATTTTCATTTGTGGGACATGGGCGTCGCTGGTTGGCCAGCATTTATTGCCCATCACTAGTTGCCCGAGGGCAGTTGAGAGTCAAGCACATTGCTGTGGCTTTGGAGTCGCATGTAGGCCAGGCTGGGTAAGGACGGCAGATTTCCTTCCTTAAAGGACATTAGTGAACCAGATGGGTTTTTCTGACAATCGACAATGGTTTCATGGTCATCAGTAGATTCTTAATTCCAGATATTTTTTATTGAATTCAAATTCCACCACCTGCCTTGGCGGGATTCGAACCCGGGTCCCCAGAATATTGGCTGAGTTTCTGAATTAATAGCCTCGCGATAATACCAATGGGCCATCGCCTCCTCGCAAATGGCAGAACCGGCTCAATGGGCCGAGTGGTCCACATCGGCTCCTCTTTCATGTGGGAGGGAAGCTAGGATAGTTTTCTGAAAGGGAGCGTCACGGGTTTGGAGGTAGGTGAAGAATTATGGTCAGCAAAGGAGGAGAGAATGAAACTGGAGGTGAGCGTGTCAATTAGAACCTTGGTTAGGTGCAGGGGTGTGGGTGGGGGGGTGGGGGTGGGGAAGGAATTGGCGAAGAGTTTCACTTCATAATGCCCTCTCATCATCATTAAATACTCATTGGCTGAGGCAAGATTGGACTTGAGTAAGCCTCTGTCCATGCGAATCGACGAGTGATCTAAAACTGTACCCGAGGATGTATCCTAACTCACACTAAGGGTGGGATTTTCCAGCCTCCCGCCAAGGATGACCCCTCATGGCGGGTTCCCCGGTCGTGGGAACCACACAAAATGGCGCAGACATCAGCAGGATCGAAAGATCCCGCTTCCGTCACCAGAAAATACGCCGCGGGGAGGGAGGAGCCCTGGTAAATCCCTTCCAAAGTTCCGTTCGCACATCACCCCCTCTGCTAACCAAACTGCAGTGGCTTCCAGCCCAGACAAGCAGTGATTCTAAACTTCTCACCCTTGTCTTCAAATCTCTCTATTGTCTCACCCCTCTCCACCATTCACTCACAGGGTTGTGAATCTGTGGAATTCCCTGCCCAGTGAAGCAGTTGAGGCTACCTCGTTGAATGTTTTAAGGCAAGGATAGATAGATTTTTGAACAGTAAAGGAATTAAGGGTTATGGTGAGCGGGTGGGTAAGTGGAGCTGAGTCCGTGAAAAGATCAGCCATCTTATTGAATGGCGGAGCAAGCTTGAGGGGCCAGATGGCCTACTCCTGCTCCTAGTTCTTATGTCCTTATGTTCTTCCAGCCCTACAAACCTCGGAGTTATCCGTACTCATCCAATTCCCGAGTTTAAGTTCTCCAACATTAATGAAAGTGCATTGCGCTGTCTGGGCCCTAAGCTCTGGAATTCCCTCCCAGCACGGTGGCACAGTGGTCAGCGCCTGGGACCCGGGTTGGATTCCCGGCTTGGGTCACTGTCTGTGTGGAGTTTGCATGTTCTCCCTGTGTCTGCGTGGGTTTCGTCCGGGTGCTCCGGTTTCCCTAAGTCCAAAGATGTGCAGCTTAGGTGGATTGGCCATGCTAAATGGCCCCTTTAGTGTCCCAAGATAAATACAGGGTAAATACGTGGGGTTACAGGGATAGGGCCTGGGTAAGATGCTCTGATGAAGAATTGGGACAGACTCAATGGGCCGAATGGCCTCCTTCTGCACTGTAGGGACTCTATGATTCTAAACGTCTCTCTCTCCTCCTAACTCTTTCATCAAGCTTTTGGTCACCTGTCCTAATATCATCCAATTGTAACTTGGGTTTTGTTTGTAAAGACCCCTTTGGACATTTTACAGCTGATATCTAAATGCAAGTTGTTGTTGCTGACATGCCCAGCCAGCTGAGTACACCGCCAGATATCTTTAGGAAACATATATCTCCTATCGAGATCACCATATGTCGGAGAAGACGAGCTGGAGATAGATACTGGATGCAGATGAATATTTAAAAGAATCCATTTGAAGATGATTTTCAAAAAAAAACAGATCATTCTGAAACTTCCCAGCCTACAGAAACCGAGTAATTAAAAATTACGCTGACACCAGGTTAGTGAGAAGATAGTCTGCCGTCTACTCATTTTCAGTTGTTCTTGCCTCATTTTTTCCCAGATTGATTTTAACATATGGCGTAAACAAAAATTATTGGGGGAAAAAAAGCTGAGTAGGTTTGACTAGATTACTCATGAATAATAAGGTCACCATAAATGAGTAATGGCCATTGACTTAATCTCTTCCTAATCAGATTAGCCCACTCACAGAACACAAATCCTTTCTACTGGCCTTCATTATATATCCTCTAAATGGTATGACAGAAGTTTGAACACTTGACCCTGTTCCTTATTTTTTTCCCTACACTGGTCTCTCTCTCTCTGTCTCTTTCTCTGCCCCTCCCTCCCACCCTCTCACTCTCCCTTTCTCGTTTTCTCAGTGAGTAGGACTCTCCCGTCTGAGATGGCACGGTGGCACAATGGTTCGTACTGCTCCCTCACGGTGCCAGGGACCCAGGTCCGATTCTGGCCTTGGGTCACTGTCTGCGGTAGTTATGACGCGGAGTTGCCGGCGTTGGACTAGGGTAGGCACAGTAAGTAGTCTCACAACACCAGGTTAAAGTCTGTGTCTGTGTGAAGTCTGCACATTCTCCCCGTGTCTGCGTGGGTTTTACTCCAGGTGCTCTGGTTTCCTCCCACGCTCCAAAGATGTACTGGTTAGGTGGATTGGCCGTGGTAAATTGCCCTTAGTGTCCCAAGATGTGCAGGTTAGGTGGATTGGCCAGGGTAAATTGCCCCTTAGTGTCCCAAGATGTGCAGGTTAGGTGGATTGGCCATGGTAAATTGCCCCTTAGTGTCCAAAGATGTGCAGGTTAGGGGGACTAGTGGGGTAAATATGTGGGGTTACTGGGATAGGGTGGAGGTAGAATATTGCATCAGAGAGTCTGTGCAGACTCGATGGGCTGAATGGCCTCCTTCTGCACTGTAGAGATTCTATGAATGATGTGGAGATGCCAGCGTTGGACTGGGGTAAACACAGTAAGAAGTTTAACAACACCAGGTTAAAGTCCAACAGGTTTATTTGGTAGCAAAAGCCACACAAGCTTTCGGAGCTCTGAGCCCCTTCTTCAGGTGAGTCGGGTCACTCACCTGAAGAAGGGGCTTAGAGCTCCGAAAGCATGTGTGGCTTTTGCTACCAAATAAACCTGTTGGACTTTAACCTGGTGTTGTTAAACTTCTTACTGAGATTCTATGAAGCCAGGCTGTTTATTCCCCGTGTCCTGATCAATATTTATCCCTCAATCAACATCACGATAAAAGAAGCAGATGATCCGGTCACAGTCACATTGCTATGTGTGGGATCTTGCTGCGCACTAATTGGTGCTCCCAACATTACAACAGTGACTACACTTCAAAGGTACTTCATTGGCTGTGAAGCACTTTCGGAATCCTTGGGATCAGGAAATGTGCGGTATAAATACATGTTCTTTGTTTTTCTTATCTCTTGTTCTCTGCCTTACTCTCCACAAGCGTTTCCTCCCTCTTTCACTCCATGTCGGCACGTTCTCACCATCCCACACCTCCTTTGTCTGCCCTCTCAATCCCTCGCTCAGCAAGTGCCAGGATGCGGCCAGCTGGACAGACAGGACAGTGAGATCAATAGGATGCAGGGCAGTGGGGAAACAGGAAGGGGGTCAGACAGATGTATTTGCAAGCGGCAGACAGCAATCAATAGCCTGCAGCGAATTCAAAGCTGTAATCTTATTTTCAGCCTGACAAAATGTCAGCCAAACCCTTAGATCAGGTAACTTATCCTGCACTATCTCCAGTTACATTGTTCATGATATAACAATGGCATGGATTACCATACTGTAGTTAGTCACTATAATGTTTAAACTATGGGTGTAAAGATTTGTGTTACTAAAATCTGAATAATAAATAATAATGGGAGAAAGTCTTGTGATGCAGTGGGTGGCACCCCTGCCTCTGAATCATAAACTCAGGGCCCTATTTTACCATTTTAATGTGAAGAGCTGGGCAGACTGGAACTGGGAGTGTTTCAGATCCGAATTTAAGACCCGTTCTCAGGCACTTCTATTCACACTCTGCCTGAAAACATATCAGCGATTCCGAATCGTGCTGCACAAGCCTGTGGGCGGGGCTTAACTCACCCGAAACCCTGCAGCTCCGATCGGCGCCTCCAACTGCGCACGCGCAGAGAAAAACTGATAGAATGCGGCTCCCCTGCCACATCCCTCCCGGGCCGGATAATGCCTCCCCCTGGACCCCACAGACATCGCCCCACCCCCACAACATTACTGACCCCCTTATTCCCCCACCCCCTCCGCCACCCAGACCGATCGCGGGCCCCTCCCTCCCCCGATCTCAGGCAGAGTGGCAGCGGACCCCCCCTTTCCCCCTCACTGATCTCAGGCAGAGTGGCAGCGGACCCCCTTTCCCCCTCACTGATCTCAGGCAGAGTGGCAGCGGACCCCCCTTCCCCCTGACTGATCTCAGGCAGAGTGGCAGCGGACCCCCCTTCCCCCTGACTGATCTCAGGCAGAGTGGCAGCGGACCCCCTTTCCCCCTGACTGATCTCAGGCAGAGTGGCAGCGGACCCCCCTTCCCCCTGACTGATCTCAGGCAGCGTGGCAGCGGACCCCCTCCACCTCCCCCCCCCACCGCAACTAATGCTCGGCACTAACTGGAGCGCCCAAACCAGACTTTTATGGAGCATGTCTGTTTCACGCCGATTCTGGATGAGCGAACGTGGTGGTAAAGGGGGAAGTGCCGGTAAGGTTGGGCGTGCAGCCCATTAAGTCAATTTAAATGCATGCAGGCTGTCGCGCACATTTCGGGCGCTGTCCCAATCGCGGCCATTTTCAGCCCTTGGTAAAGGGGGAACCGAAGTGGAGGTAGGCGTGGATCGCGCTACTCGCTTCATGCCCGACTTTACCAAGTTTTCGTGCCCGAAAACAGATGCAACTTGATGGTAAAATTGGGCCCCCTGGGTTTGAGTCCCACCCCAGGACTTGATGTCCAAAGGGAGGCGATGGTTTACGTATTATCACTAGACTATTCATCCAGAAACTTAGCTAATGCTCTGGAGGACCTGGGTTCGAATCCCGCCACGGCAGATGGTGGAATTTGAATTCAATTTTAAAAATCTGGAATTAAGAATCTACTGATGACCATGAAACCATTGTCGATTGTCGGGAAAACCCATCTGGTTCACTAATGCTCTTTACGGAAGGAAATCTGTCATTTTTACCTGGTCTGGCCTACATGTGACTTCAGAGCCACAGCAATGTGGTTGACTCTCAACTGCCCTCTGAGCAAGGGCAACTAGGGATGGGCAATAAATGCTGGCCAGCCAGCAACGCCCATGTCCCACGAATGAATAATAAAAAATAATGCGGCCAATGAATGAAGCCCAATCCATCACGCAAACCAGCCTCCCATCCATTGACTCTGTCTACACTTCCCGCTGCCTTGGCAAAGCAGCCAGTATAATTAAGGACCCCACGCACCCCAGACATTCTCTCTTCCACCTTCTTCCTTCGGGAAAAAGATACAAAAGTCTGAGGACACGTACCAACCGACTCAAGAACAGCTTCTTCCCTGCTGCTGTCAGACTTTTGAATGGACCTATCTCGCATTAAATTGATCTTTCTCTACACCCTAGCTGTGACTATAACGCTATATTCTGCACCCTCTCCTTTCCTTTCCTTCCAAATGAACGGTATGCTTTGTCTGTATAGCGCGCAAGAAACAATACTTTTCACTGTATGTTAATACATGTGACAATAATAAATCAAATTTTTTTAAAAATCAATAAGTGTCAAACTACAATGTCTTCAAAACATACACCAACGCCAGGCGGTAAGATTGGGAAAGATTGCTGGTCAGCCTCATAATGTGATGGCAAGAAATTTGGAACCTTTACCATCACCATTCCTAGCTCCAGCCTGCAACATGCATGGGTAAGTGCTCATTGCCATAGCAACTCGGACTCCTTGATTGGTTGGTTGACTGGGCAACCGGTGTGGATGAGGTTGGTGCCAACAGGATGCTGGGCCTGCCTACCGGCCGTACCCGCGGTGGAGCCTGGGTGCTGAGGGCTGGAGCTGCCTTAAGACACAGAACTCAAGAAGAAGCAATAATAATGGCAAAACGTCCTAACAGTAGGTAGAGAGAGGAAGCGAGAGAGCAAGAAGTATATTTTTATGTATGTATTCAGAGAAGAGGGTTGTTGCTAAGAGGATCAGTTGTATATTTGGAATAGTGGATGAAATGAAAGCAAATAAGAGAACATAAGAACATTATAAATAGCAGGAGTAGACCATTCGGCCCCTCACCATTCAATAGAATCATGGTTGATCTGATTGTGTGGCCTTAACTCTATTCTCCTGCCTGTGCCCACCCGCCCCTCCAAAATTTAACTTCCTTGATAATCAAAAATCTGTCCACAAGAACAAAATATATTTGTTCCTTTGAGTCCAGAGATGCGCAGGTTAGGTTGATTGGCCATGCTAAATTGCCCCTTAGTGTCCCAAGGTTTATAGGGTAAGGGGATTAGTGGGTTTGATTTAGTGGCATGTCAGCTACGACTCTCACCAGTTTTTACAGATGCACCATAGAAAGCATCCCTTCTGGTTGTATCACAGCTTGGTATGGCTCCTGCTCTGCCCAATCCATCACGCAAACCAGTTCCCATTCATTGTCCCTGTCTACACTTCCCGCTGCCTCGGCAAAGCAACCAGCATAATCTAGGACCCCACGCACCCCGGACATTATCTCTTCCACCTTCTTCTATTAGGAAAAAGATATGAAAGTCTGAGGTCACGTACCAACTGACTCAAGAACAGCTTCTTCCCTGCTGCCGTCAGACTTTTGAACGGACCTACCTTTGCATTAATTTGACCTTTCTCTGCACCCTAGCTATGACTGTAACACTACATTCTGCACCCTTTCCTTCTCTATGAACAGTATGCTTTGTCTGTATAGCGCGCAAGAAACAATATTTTTCACTGTATACTAATACATGTGACAATAATAAATCAAATCAAATCAAAGTCAAATATATGTGGATAGGGCCTGGATAAGATGCTCTGTTGGAGAGGGGGCGCAGACTCGATAGGCCGAATGGCCTCCTCCTACACTTTTGGGATTCTGGGATGCTATAACTTGATTATTCCAATGCACTCCTGGACGGTCTGCCGTATTCTACTCTCTGTAAGCTTGGCACCGTCCAATGGCATGTCTCAACTCACCCTGCACCCAGTTTGCTCATCACCTCTGTGCTTGCTGACTTACACTTGTTCCCAGTCAACCAAGGCCTTGATATTAAAATTCTCATCCAAATTGAGAGTCAATTTGGACTCAAAACTTTAACTCTGTTTCTCCTCCCACAGATGTTACCGCAATGGCTTGGTTTTTCCAACACTTTCTGTTCAACACAAGTTGTCGATGTTGCACATTCTACATCTGCTTAAGGGCTAGAGAGGTGTTTAAAATTGTTGGAAAAAGAATAACATTGAGAACAGCTTGCAGACTCACAGCTGTTCCTGTGGTGGACTACAGTATCACTGTAATTAAATAAAATAAATCCTGGAAACAGCTCCTACCCTTTCAATCTCTAATATCCTTTCTGCTGCTTCACAGCGCCAGGAACCCCAGTTCAATTCCGGTCTTGGATGTCTGTCTGAGTGGTGTTTGTACGTTCTCCCCGTGTCTGTGTGGATTTCCCCCGAGTGCTCCAGTTTCCTCCCACAGTCCAAAAATGTGCGGGTTAGATGGATTGGCCATGCTAAATTGTCCCTTAGTGTCCAAAGATGTGCAGGTTAGGTGGATTGGCCATGGTAAATTCCCCTTCGTGTCCAAAGATGTGTGGGTTAGGTGGATTAGTCATGGTAAACACAGGAGATTATGGGGATAGGGCGGAAGGGAGGGCTTGGGTTAGATGCTCTTTTGGAGAGTTGGTGCCTCTTTCTGCACTGTAGGGATTCTATGGATCCTATGAAATCTGCCGTCCTTACCCAATCTGTCCTACATGTGACTCCAGATCCACAGCAATGTGGTTGACTCTTACACGGGCTCTGAAATGGCCGAATGAGACACTAAGTTCAGGGGCAATTAGGGATGGCCAACAAATGCTGGCGTTGCCAGCAACGTCCAGATTCCATGAAGAAAAGAAAAACTCTGAGGTAAATATCTGGAATTAAGAATCTACTGATGATCATGAAGCCATTGTCGGAAAAACCCATCTGGTTCACTAATGTCCATTAGGGAAGGAAATCTGCCACCCTTACCTGGTCTGGCCTACATGTGACTCCAGACCCACAGCAATGTGATTAACTCTCAACTGCCCTCCAAGGGCAACTAGGGACGGACAATAAATGCTGGCCAGCCGGCAGCGCCCACGTCCCACGAATGAGTAAAAAAAAATTCGGGAAATATCAAAGCCAGACTTGGAGGCTGTCATGCCTTCACGTAGAAACATGCATGAGTGTTTCAGCAACAGACGGATGAGTGTTGCAATTAGCGAGTGCGAGATTGCCAAACAGAAAATCATATTGCAAGCAATTTATTGGAACGTAGCCAATGTAGCTGGACTGGAGAAAGGTTCACTGGTTCCTATCAAAACAGAATCTTCTCTGGTAATTGTTTAACAATGAAGTCTTACAGAGCACATCACCAACCAGCAAGAACAAATGTGCTGGAAGAAGTGAAGTGTATCATGGAATTAAGTATTTTATTCCAATTACTATTAATGTCACCCAGTAGGTCTCAGTGACACTCCATGCTGCAATGAAATTTGGCACAAGCAGGGTAATTAGCCAGTAACAATGTCAACCGGTGAGCGCCTCAATGTGCTTTGTGATATTTCCCCACACTTCTCTTCGAAACTATACACAGCAGACCATGATAACTATCATCGATTGTTGGGAAAACCCATCTGGTTCACTGATGTCCTTTAGGGAAGGAAATCTGCCGTCCTTACCCGGTCTGGCCTACATGTGACTCCAGACCCACAGCAATGTGGTTGACTATTAACTCCCTCACTGAAATGGCCAAGTGAGACACACAGTTCAAGGTTAATTGGGGAGGGGCAACAAATGCTGGGCTAGCCGGCGACACGCATAACGCATGACAAAATGAAGCAGCAAAAAATCCATTGTTGCTGGTTTCCTAATAGTTTAGGTAGAGAAAGAATGTAAAAGTAAAGTTTATTTATTAGTCACAAGTAAGGCTTACATTAACACTGCAATGAAGTTATTGTGAAATTTCCCTAGTCGCCACACTCTGGCGCTTGTTCGGGTCAATGCGCCTAACCAGTCGTAGAGGTCTGCAACACAGAAAAGGCCTTTCGGCCCATTGAGTCTGTCCTGGTCAATAACAACCACCTAGTCTTTGAGACTAAGCAATAGTTACGAAAAATCTCATTGTCTTAACTGTAGGTCATTCAATCCCCCACAACCTGTTCCACTATCTGGTCGGGTTTGATCCTGAATTGATGGTTCCCCATGTACCAAACAACCTTTGAATATTGTTAAGGCAGAGCCAGATAGATTCCTGATTAACAAGGGAATGAAGTGTTATCGGGGGTAGGTGGGAATGTGGGGTTAGAACATAGAACAGTACAGCACAGAACAGGCCCTTCGGCTCACGATGTTGTGCCGAGCTTTGTCTGAAACCCAGATCAAGCTATTTCCTCCCTATCATCCCGAAGTACTCCATGTGCCTATCCAATAGCTTCTTAAATGTTCCTAAAGTTTCTGACTCCACTATCCCTGCAGGCAGTCCATTCCACACCCCAACCACTCTCTGAGTAAAAAACCTACCTCGGACATCCTTCCTATATCTCCCACCATGAACCCTATAGTTATGCCCCCTAGTTACCGCTCCATTCACCCGAGGAAATAGTCTTTGAACGTTCACTCTATCTATCCCCCTCATCATCTTATAAACCTCTATCAAGTCTCCTCTCAACCTCCTCCGCTCCAAAGAGAAAAGCCCAAGTTCCCTCAACCTTTCCTCATAAGACCTACCCTCCAAACCAGGCAGCATCCTGGTAAATCTCCTTTGCACTCTTTCCAGTGTCTCCACATCCTTCTTGTAGTGAGGTGACCAGAACTGCACACAATATTCCAAATGCGGTCTCACCAAGGTCCTGTACAGTTGCAGCATAACCCCACGGCTCTTAAACTCAAACCCCCTGTTAATGAACGCCAACACACTATAGGCCTTCTTCACGGCTCTGTCCACTTGAGTGGCAACCTTCAGAGATCTGTGGATATGAACCCCAAGATCTCTCTGTTCCTCCACATTCTTCAGAACCCTACCTTTGACCCTGTAATCCACATTTAAATTTGTCCTACCAAAATGAATCACCTCGCATTTGTCAGGGTTAAACTCCATTTGCCATTTTTCAGCCCAGCTCTGCATCCTATCTATATCTCTTTGCAGCCTACAACAGCCCTCCATCTCATCCACTACTCCACCAATCTTGGTGTCATCAGCAAATTTACTGATCCACCCTTCAGCCCCCTCCTCCTAGTCATTTATAAAAATTACAAATAGCAGAGGACCAAGCACTGATCCCTGTGGCACTCCGCTGGTCACTGGTTTCCAGTCCGAAAATTTTCCATCCACCACCACCCTCTGTCTTCTGTTAGATAGCCAGTTACCTATCCAATCGGCCAAACTTCCCTCTATCCCACACATCCTTACTTTCCTCATAAGCCAACCGTGGGGGACTTTATCAAACGCCTTACTAAAATCCATGTATATGACATCAACTGCACTACCTTCATCTACACACTTAGTTGCCTCCTCAAAAAATTCTATCAAATTTGTGAGGCAAGACTTGCCCTTCACAAATCCGTGCTGACTATCCCGGATTAATCTGCATCTTTCTAAATGGTCGTAAATCCTATCCCTAAGGATTGAGGTTAAGTTTTAAATTAAGTTTTAAGTTTTAACTTAAGTTTTCAAGTTATTAAGTTGTTCTTTCTCTACACCCTAGCTATGACTGTAACACTACATTCTGCACTCTCTCATTTCCTTCTCTATGAACGGTGTGCTTTGTCTGTATAGCGCGCAAGAAACAATACTTTTCACTGTATACCAATGCACATGACAATAATAAATCAAATCAAAGCAAGTGGGACCAGCTGGATAGCCCTTTCAATGACTGAATCCAGGCAAGATGAGCTGAATGGCCTCATTCTGAACTGAGTCATTCTGTTTCTTTGTCGGGATTGGAGGGTTTGGGATAGATTCTGTGCATCATACGAGTTATCATCTTCTGTTTGATTTTCTCTCTTTCTCACTTCTGGTGAAGGAGTTGAATCCACACTGGAATGTAAATTATAGAAAGATGATGTGACTCACCCATACTCTGATGTGTACATAGTGCTAGATCAATGATTGGCCATATTACCCTTAATCATGGTATTTGGAACTCAGGATACTGACCTCATTGGATGACAGGTCACCACCACATTTTGTATTTACACAGAGATTCTAACATAATAAAATGTTCCAAGGTCCTTCGCTGAGGCAAAATCAAACAAAATGTGATGCTGATACTCATAAGAATATTTTCAGGAAGATTACCAATTTTTCTTTATTATTGTCACAAGTAGGCCTATATTAACACTGCAATGAAGTTACTGTGAAAATCCCCTAGTCGCCACACTCCGGCACCTGTTCGGGTACGCTGAGGGAGAATTTAGCGCGGCCAATGCACCCTAACCAGCACGTCTTTTGGACTGTGGGAGGAAACCGGAGCACCCGGAGGAAACCCACGCAGACACGGGGAGAACGTGCAGACTCTGCACAGACAGTGACCCAAGGCGGGAATCGAACACGGTTCCCTGGCGATGTGAGGCAGCAGCGCTAACCACTGTGCCTCTCACCTGGCCTTCCCAGAACCGACTTGTTTTAAGAATTTTCATCCAATGACCTATCAGAAAGGTGCAGTTTTATGAGAGTGTCGTAATGGTGGTATTTTTAATATTCTTTGCCTCTTTGTAAGGTAAAATAAACAGCGACAAAAGTATCAATTTGCTGAAATCTGAAATATTGTTTTGACAACCAGTTTTGTATATTTCAACTGTGAGATTAACGTCCTTTTAAAAAGATAAACAAAGAACAAAGAACAAAGACCAATACAGCACAGGAACAGGCCCTTCGGCCCTCCAAGCCTGCACCGACCATGTGTTCCTAACTAGACCATCCGTTTGTATCCCTCTATTCCCAGTCTGTTCATGTGGCTATCTAGATAAGTCTCAAATGATCCTAGCGTGTCTGCCTCAATCACCTTGCTTGGTAGTGCATTCCAGGCCCCCACCACCCTCTGTGTAAAATACGTCCCCCGCATATCTGTATAGAAGAAATATTTTTTCTATAAACTTTAGTCTAGACTAGATTTATTATTGTCACATGTATTGGGATACAGTGAAAAGTATTGTTTCTTGCGCGCTATACAGACAAAGCATACCGTTCATAGAGAAGGAAAGGAGAGAGTGCAGTAGTGTTACAGTCATAGCTAGGGTGTAGAGAAAGATCAACTTAGTGCAAGGTTGGTGCGTCCATTCAAAAGTCTGACAGCAGCAGGGAAGAAGCTGTTGTGGAGACCCCCCTGCTCTTTCCTCATGGTCTTGCAAAGTCAACTATCATCAGGGAGCTCGATCTCTCTTTCTTGTCATCCATCACAATGATCAAGGTGGAGGCTGCAGGCCCCCCATTAATGGTCCAACACTATCACTTACAGGTGTTATCACTGACCTTACATTGGTTGTGAATTGAAGACAGTTGTAATCTTCGATGTGCTCTCTTTATTCAGTGCTGACCTTTCACTCAATTGACCAGGTTGCATAGAAACATAGAAGGTAGGAGGAGGAGGCCATTCGGCCCTTCGAGCCTGCTCCGCCATTCATCACAATCATGGCTGATCGTCAACTCAAAGCCTAACCCTGCTTTCTCCACATAACCTTTGACCCCGTTTGCCCCAAGTGCTATGTCTAGCCGGCTCTTGAATACATGGTGCAGTGCAATGGGTATTATACTGGATAGCAAAGAGTGGAGAGTTCCCAACCATCTCAAAGATCTTTCCACATTGGCCATTTCAGTTGGTGACTTCAGGAGGTGGGTCAGCTGGCTTGACCAGTCAGGGGACATATGAGTTTTATTCTTGTTGCCATAGCAGTCAGTCTGTGCCCATTCTCTGCATGCCCGAACTCTCAGTAGATTTGTAAGGAAGGTCAATGCAACCCATGTTGTTATAGCTACAATGCAAAGCACTGCTGCCTCACAGTGCTAGGGACCCAGGTTCAATTCCGGCCTTGGGTCACTGTCTGTGCGGAATCTCCACATTCTCTGTATGTCTGTCTGGGTTTCCTCCATGTGCTCCAGTTTCCTCCCATTGTCCAAAGGTGTATCGTTTAGGTGGATTGACTATAGTAAAACTTGCCCCTTGAGTTAGATAAATTAGACATGGGAAATGTGTGGGGTTATAGGGATAGGGTGGGAGAGGACCTGGGTGATATGCTCTGTCAGAGAGTTGGTACAGGCTCGATGGGCTGAATGGCCTCTTCTGCACTGTAGGGTTTCTTTGATGATATGAAAGTTCCAGCTCCCCATTTGCCACACTAATCGGGAATTATAGCAAGGATTGTTTCATACATGTACAGTGAGATCATCTTGCATATAATGGGACTAAAATATAAGATATGGATGAAAATATCAAACCTATGGGTCGGGAAATCATTGGCAAATGAGGAAGCCCCAGAAAACTCAAATTCAAACCTTGGTGTAACTCATGGACAAGGTCTTAACAACCCAATTTCGATTCTTAATTCGCATATAAATATTGAAGGTAATATAAACACGAACCTGTATAAAACATTGGTTCAGCCTCAACTGGAGTATTGTATCCAATTCTGGGCATCAGTCTTTAGAAAGTGGAATGTCCCAACTATGTTGAGGGTTGTGAGTTTTAACCGAAAGAAAAGAACATTGATCCACTGGAGCAAGCTGAGAGGGGTGATTGAAAAGCAGCAGTGCTGGTAAGAGATTAATTGGATTAATTGAATTGTTTATTTATTTAATTAGTCAGCTAGTGTGTGTATTTTTTTGGCCTTTACTTTAACAGCAGTTTTTCAAGTTTAAAGTGAAAACTAGAAGTGGGCAGCAAAGGAGTCTGGGAAGGGTTTTTTAAGCACGTGAAGTATAAAAGGTAGGCTGCAGTATACAGCGGGCAGCGTCGGGAGCGGGCAGTGTAGTGTGTGGGAAGCAGAGTGTGAGCTATAAGACTTTGGCTCACAGGGCTTAGGCTGAAAGGGCGAGTAGGGGTGAGTTGAACTCATTTTTGCACTTTCTACCTGGTACTGGCAAGGTATCTCGAGGGGATGGGTGTGCAGGCAGTGCAATGTTCCTCTTGCACTATGTTTGAGGTGAGGGACGACGACAGTGTCCCTACTGATTACACCTGTGGGAAGTGCACCCATCTGCAGCTCCTCCAAAACCGTGTTAGGGAACTGGAGCTGGAGTTGGAGGAACTTAGGATCATCAGGGACGCAGAGATGGCCATAGACACAAGCTTTAGGAATACAGTTACTCCGAGGATTGAAAACAGATGGGTGACGGTGAGAGGGGCTGGGAGGAAGCAGTCCGTGCAGGGATCCCCGGTGGTCGTTCCCCTTAGCAACAAGTATTCCGCTTTGGATATGGTTGAGGGGGATGACATACCAGTGGGGAGCCGCAGTGAGAGGATCTCCAGCACTGTGTCCGTCTCTGTGGCTCGGGAGGGAAAGGGGGAGAGCGGGAGGGCGATAGTTATTGGGGACTCGTTAGTTAGAGGGATAGATAGGAGGTTCTGTGGCAGCAAAAGAGACTCACGGATGGTATGTTGCCTACCGGATGCCAAGGTCCGTGATGTCTCAGACCGTGTTTTCCAGATTCTGAAGGGGGAGGGGAAACAGTCACAAGTCGTGGTGCACATTGGTACCAATGACATAGGTAAGAGAAGGGACGGGGATTTAAAGCAGGAATTTCTGGAGCTGGGCTGGAAGCTGAGAGCCAAGACGAAACATGTGGTCATCTCTGGTACGTTGCCGGTACCACGTGATAGCGAGTTGAGGAACAGGGAGAGAGTGCAGTTAAATATGTGGTTGCAGGGATGGTGTAGGAGGGAGGGTTTCAGATACGTGGATAATTGGAACATGTTCTGGGGAAGGTGGGACCTGTACAAACAGGACGGGGTGCACCTGAACCAGAGGGGCACCAATATCCTCGGAGGGAAATTTGTTACGGCTCTTCAGGGGGGTTTAAACTAATTTGTCAGGGGAGTGGGAAAGGGAGTTGTAGTCCAGAAGTCAGTGAGGGTGGTGAGGTATTGGGGAAGGTATCAGGGTCAAGGGTGGGTACTGGTAGACAGGAAGGTGGGTTGAAGTGTGTCTACTTCAATGCAAGGAGCATCCGGAACAAGGTAGATGAACTTGGGGCGTGGATTGGTACTTGGGACTACGATGTTGTGGCCATTACGGAGACGTGGGTAGAACAAGGACAGGAATGGTTGTTGGACGTTCCGGGGTATAGATGTTTCAGTAAGTGTAGGGAAGCTGGTAAAAGAGGTGGAGGAGTGGCATTGTTAATCAAGGATAGTTTAACGGCTGCGGAAAGGCACTTCGTGGGGGATCTGCACACTGAGGTAATATGGGCTGAAGTTAGAAATAGGAAAGGAGCGGTCACGTTGCTAGGAGTTTACTATAGGCCCCCAAATAGTAATAGAGATGTGGAGGAAGAAATTGCTAAGCAGATTATGGATATGTGTGGGGGTCACAGGGTAGTTGTCATGGGGGACTTTAACTTTCCAAATATTGATTGGAACCTTTGTAGGTCAAATAGTTTGGATGGGGCAGTTTTTGTGCAGTGTGTGCGGGAGGGTTTCCTGACACAATATGTGGATGGGCCGACTAGAGGTGAGGCCACATTGGATTTGGTACTGGGAAATGAACCGGGCCAAGTGTTAGATTTGGTTGTGGGAGAGCAATTTGGAGATAGTGACCACAATTCGGTGTCTTTTGTTATTGCAATGGAGAGGGATAGGGCCGTACGGCAGGGCAAGGTTTACAATTGGGGGAGGGGTAATTATGATGCGATTAGGCAAGAATTAGGGGGCATAAGTTGGGAACAGAAACTGTCAGAGAAAGGAACTAATGAAAAGTGGAATTTTTTCAAGGAACAAATACTGGATGTCCTTGATAGGTATGTTCCTGTCAGGCAGGGAGGAAATGGCCGAGTGAGGGAACCATGGTTCACAAAAGAGGTGGAATGTCTTGTGAAAAGGAAGAGGGAAGCTTATGTCGGGATGAGGAAACAAGGTTCAGATGGCTCGATTGAGGGTTACAAGTTAGCAAGGAATGAGCTGAAAAAGGGGCTTAGGAGAGCTAGGAGGGGACATGAGAAGTCCTTGGCGGGTCGGATCAAGGAAAACCCCAAGGCTTTTTACTCTTATGTGAGGAATAAAAGAATGACCAGGGTGAGGTTAGGGCCGGTCAAGGACAGTAGTGGGAACTTGTGTATGGAGTCAGTAGAGATAGGCGAGGTGATGAATGAATACTTTTCTTCAGTGTTCACCAAGGAGAGGGGCCATGTTTTTGAGGAAGAGAAGGTGTTACAGGCTAATAGGCTGGAGGAAATAGATGTTCGGAGGGAGGATGTCTTGGCAGTTTTGAATAAACTGAAGGTCGATAAGTCCCCTGGGCCTGATGAAATGTATCCTAGGATTCTTTGGGAGGCAAGGGATGAGATTGCAGAGCCTTTGGTGTTGATCTTTGGGTCCTCGCTGTCCACGGGGATGGTGCCAGAGGACTGGAGAATGGCGAATGTTGTTCCTCTGTTTAAGAAAGGGAATAGAAATGACCCTGGTAATTATAGACCGGTTAGTCTTACTTCGGTGGTTGGTAAATTGATGGAAAGGGTCCTTAGGGATGGGATTTACGACCATTTAGAAAGATGCGGATTAATCCGAGATAGTCAGCACGGATTCGTGAAGGGCAAGTCGTGCCTCACAAATTTGATAGAATTTTTTGAGGAGGTAACTAAGTGTGTTGATGAAGGTAGGGCAGTTGATGTCATATACATGGATTTTAGTAAGGCGTTTGATAAGGTCCCCCATGGTCGGCTTATGATGAAAGTGAGGAGGTGTGGGATAGAGGGAAAGTTGGCCGATTGGATAGGCAACTGGCTGTCTGACCGAAGACAGAGGGTGGTGGTCGATGGAAAATTTTCGGATTGGAGGCAGGTTGCTAGCGGTGTGCCGCAGGGATCAGTGCTTGGTCCTCTGCTCTTTGTGATTTTTATTAATGACTTAGAGGAGGGGGCTGAAGGGTGGATCAGTAAATTTGCTGATGACACCAAGATTGGTGGAGTAGTGGATGAGGTGGAGGGCTGTTGTAGGCTGCAAAGAGACATAGATAGGATGCAAAGCTGGGCTGAAAAATGGCAAATGGAGTTTAACCCTGATAAATGTGAGGTGATTCATTTTGGTAGGACTAATTTAAATGTGGATTACAGGGTCAAAGGTAGGGTTCTGAAGACTGTGGAGGAACAGAGAGATCTTGGGGTCCATATCCACAGATCTCTAAAGGTTGCCACTCAAGTGGATAGAGCTGTGAAGAAGGCCTGTAGTATGTTAGCTTTTATTAACAGGGGGTTGGAGTTTAAGAGCCGTGGGGTTATGCTGCAACTGTACAGGACCTTGGTGAGACCACATTTGGAATATTGTGTGCAGTTCTGGTCACCTCACTATAGGAAGGATGTGGAAGCGCTGGAAGGAGTGCAGAGGAGATTTACCAGGATGCTGCCTGGTTTGGAGGGTAGGTCATATGAGGAAAGGTTGAGGGAGCTAGGGCTATTCTCTCTGGAGCGGAGGAGGCTGAGGGGAGACTTAATAGAGGTGTATAAAATGATGAAGGGGATAGATAGAGTGAACGTTCAAAGACTATTTCCTCGGGTGGATGGAGCTATTACAAGGGGGCATAACTATAGGGTTCGTGGTGGGAGATACAGGACGGATATCAGAGGTAGGTTCTTTACGCAGAGAGTGGTTGGGGTGTGGAATGGACTGCCTGCAGTGATAGTGGAGTCAGACACTTTAGAAACATTTAAGCGGTTATTGGATAGGCACATGGAGCACACCAGGATGATAGGGAGTGGGATAGCTTGATCTTGGTTTCAGATAAAGCTCGGCACAACATCGTGGGCCGAAGGGCCTGTTCTGTGCTGTACTGTTCTATGTTCTATGTTCTATGGGTTGCCCATGTAGATTTGAAGTAACATACAACAGGTTTTATTGAAGAGCTGCTCTTTGCTCTGCAGAGTACAAACTGAAAGTAAAACGGTACCATGTGGCAACACCCTAGTGACATCACCATCAAATCATACCACCAGCTCTTAAAACAACCTGTAACCCTTTTAAATATGTAACAGGGAGGATGTGAAGGCTTCAGAGGGACCGCAGAAAAGATTTACGGGTACGATTCCAAGGCTGAGAGACTTCAGTTACAGATATAGATTGGAGAAGCTGGGATTTTCCTTAGGGAAAAGAAAGTTGAGAGGAGATTTGATGGAGGTGTACAAAAGCATGAGGGGGTCTGGGCAAAGCAGATAGGGACAAACTGTTCCCGTTGATGGAAAGGTCAGGAACCAGAGGACACGGATTTAAGGTGATTGGCAAAAGAAAGAAAATGCCGCACGAGGGGAATCATTTTTATGCAGCGAGTGGTTGGGATCCGGAATGCACTGTCAGAGAGTGTGGTGGAGGCAGATTCGAGCATGGCTTTCAAAATGGAATTGTATAATTATCTGAAGAGAAAATAATTTGCAGGGGCACAGGGCTGGGATGTGGGACTCACTGAGTCATTCTTACAGAGAGCCAGGATGGGTATGGATGGGCTGAATGGTGGCACGGTGGCACAGTGGTCAGCACTGCTGCCTCACAGCGTCAGGGACCCGCGTTCAAGTCCGCCCTTGGGTCACTGTGTGGAGTTTGCACATTCTCCCCGTGTCTGCGTAGGTTTCCTCCCACACTGTGCTGGTTAGGTTGATTGGCTATGCAAAATTGTCCCTTAATGTCAGGGGGATCAGGAGGGCAAATATGTGGGTTTTCGGGGGTAGATCAGTACCTGGGTAGGATTTTTGTCAGTGCAGGCTCGATGGGCCAGATGGTCTCCTTCTGCACTGTAGCTTCTATGATTCTGCACTGTAACCGTTCTCTGAATCTATGATTGTAAAATTGGCAATAATACTGTAATTGAATTTCAGAGTACAAAGGACAGTCTCCGATGGCATGCACTGTTCCTAATGCTATGTTTTATTGTCCAAACTGTGTTCTAATCAGTAGCTCCAGCAGTTAGTGAATGCTGACAAATACAAATCCGTCCAATCTGTGTATAGTCCTACCGTTAGCCATTCAAATGTTTAGACTGATTTAGCAGCAAGTGGAAATGGAATTGGAAGGATTAAAGTTAATATCAAAGCAAGATTACATATTCCAATGTAGATTTAACACGGCAGTAAATGTACATTTTTATGTACTTTATAAGATGAATGTGTTCGCCACAATCTTAATGTATGAAGGAGATAGTCATTAGGACAAATAATATTCTCCCATACTGAGTGGTGCCATATCTGTAATGAACTCTCATCGTATTTCTTTGTAAATTTTAACTCATCCGCAGTTTTCTGCCTGCACCCTAACTTACTCCAAGCCCCGTTGCTCCATTGGCCGTCACAGCGAGAGGGTTTGAGTAGAGCGATAGGGATGTCTCGCTGCAACTGTATAGGGCATTGGTGAGGCCACACCTGAAGTATTGTGTGCAGTTTTGGTGTCATAAAAACATAGAAACATCGAAACTAGAAGCAGGAGGAGGCCATTCAGCCCTTCGAGCCTGCTCCACCATTCAATTTGATCATGGCTGATCATCAAATTCAATATCCTGATCCCCCTTCCCCCCATATCCCTTAATCCCTTTAGCCCCAAGAGCGATATCCAATTTCTTCTTGAAATCACACAATGTTTTGGCCTCAACTACATTCTGTGGGAGTGAATTCCACACATTCACCACCCTCTGGGTGAAGAAATTTCTCCTCACCTCAGTCCTAAAAGGTTTACCCCTTATCCTCAAACTATGACCCCTAGTTCTGGACTCCCCCACCATCGGGAACATTCTTTCTGAATCTACCCTGTCTAACCCTGTTAGAATTTTATAAGTTTCTATGAGATCCCCTCTCACTCTTCTAAACTCCAGGGAATATAATCCTAACTGACTTAGTCTCTCCTCATATGACAGACCTGCCATCCCAGGAATCAGTCTGGTAAACCTTCGCTGCACTCCCTCTACAGCAAGGACATCCTTCCCCAGATAAGGACACCAAAACTACACACAATACTCCATATCTGATCCTTATCCTTACCGGCATGGTGGCACAGTGGTTAGCACTCCTGCTTCACAGTGCTAAGGATCTGGGTTTGATTCCTGGCTTGGGTCGCTGTCTGTGTGGAGTTTGCACGTTCTCCCCGTGTCTGCGTGGGTTTCCTCCGGGTGCTCCAGTTTCCTCCCACATTCTGAAAGACATGCTGGTTAGGTGCATTGACCTGGACTGTGGTGACTAGGGGAATTTTACAGTAACTTCATTGCAGTGTTAATGTTAGCCTTACTTTGTGACTAATAAATAAACTTTACTTTTACATATCTGAGGAAGGGTGTCCTTGCCACAGTCATAGCCACAGAAACCAGGGGAAAGGCTGCTAATGGCAGTCCATAGAGAGAATAGAAGATGTGAGTGGCCAAATGGCAGAGAAGCTGAAATCGGAGGGTAAACTGTGACAGATGAAGATGTGGAGGGCGGGGGGGAGGGGCGGGGGGGGGGGGGGGGGAGCGGGAGATGATGGGTGGGAGAGAGGTAAAACTGAGAAAAGGGAGGAGAGGAAGGGAAGCAAAGGGGGAGGAAGCCTACACATCTTTCGGACTGTGGGAGGAAACCGGATCACCCGGAGGAAACCCACGCAGACTCAGGGAGAACGTGCAGACTCCGCACAGACAGTGACCCAAGCCGGGAATCGAATCTGGTTCCCTGGGTGCTGTGAAGCAGCAGTGCTAACCACTGTGCCACCCCAAGCCTGCCCGCAGCCTAAGAACAAAAATAAAATCCAAGAATGTGGATTCTAGGAGACCTATTTCCTTATTTTGCCCTCTTTGCACAAACATCTCTTCCCCCCCCACCCCACTCCTCCCCCCACCCCCTACCCACCCCTCCCCCACCCCTCCCCCACACCAACCCCACCCCTCCCCCACTCCTCCCCCACCCCTACCCTCCCCCTCCCCACCTCACCCCACCCCTCCCCCACTCCCTCCCTCACCCCTTACCCCACCCCATTCCTCCCCCTCCCCCACCCCTCCCTCATCCCTCCCCCACCCCTCTCCCGTGCTCCCAGCTGCACATTTTTCTCCCAGAGTGCACTTGCCCACCTGGCACTGCCAACATACTCTCGACAATTAAGAAGGACAGTGCCCGTGGAGAGATGGAGAGAGACCCAAGGAGCCACTCTGGTTGCCAAAGGAAATCAAAATGAGCTGAGATGAGAGAAAACTGAGCCCCCAACACGGCCGCAGCGAGAGGGAATCAGGAATTTGAGTTTAGGAATCCGAACATGTGAAACAGATGTGTGTAAATATTAATGAGCAGATTTTTTCGATCTGGACAAGCATTTTTGACAAACGTAGATTGTAACATGTCTGAAAAAAAGCTGGTTATATTTTCTAGATGATTAATAACATTCTCTTGGAATTCATTATGCAAATAGTAAATACAACATTTGTAGGGGCAGGTGCAACGATATAACATAGGAAATAGCAGCAGGAGTAGGCCACTCGGTCCCTCGAGACTGTTCTGCCATTCAAGCAGATCAGGGCTGATCATTCACTTCAGCACCATTTTCCTGCACTATCCCCATATCCCTCGATGTCTTTAATATCCAGAAATTTATCAACCTCTATCCTGAACATACTCAATGAATGTAGCCCAATCCATCACTCAAACCAGCCTCCCACCCATTGACTCTGTCTACACTTCCCGCTGCCTCTGCAAAGCAGCCAGGATAATCAAGGACTCCACGCAGCCCGGACATTCTCTCTTCCACCTTCTTCCGTCGGGAAAAAGGTACAAAAGTCTGAGGTCATGTACCAACCGACTCAAGAACAGCTTCTTCCCTGCTGCCATCAAGCTTTTGAATGGACCTACCTCGCATTAAGTTGATCTTTCTCTACACCCTAGCTATGTACTGTAACACTACATTCTGCACTCTCTCGTTTCCTTCTCTATGAACGGTATGCTTTGTCTGCATAGCTCGCAAGAAACAATACTTTTCACTGTATCCCAATACATGTGACAATAATAAATCAAATCAAATCAAATCAATGAAGGAGCCTCAAGAACCCTCTGGGATAGATGCAGGGAGGATGTTCCCAGTGGTGGGGGGAGTCCAGAACCAGGGGTCACTGTCTGAGGATTCGGGGTAGACCATTTAGGATGGAGATGAGGAGACATTTCTTCACCCAAAGAGTGGTGACTCTGTGGAATTCATTACCACAGGAAGTAGTCGATGCCAAAACATTGAATGGGCTGGATATAGCACTTGGGGTGAATGGGATCAAAGGTTATGGGGAGAAAGCAGGATTAGGCTATTGAGTTGGATGATCAGCAATGATTGTGATGAATGGCGGAGCAGGCTCGAAGGGCCGAATGGCCTCCTCCTGCCCCTATCTTCTATGTTTCTATGTTTCCTATGTTGAGAATTCTAAGGGTTCACCATCCTCTGAGTGAAGAAAATTCCTCCTCATCTCAGTCCTAAATGACTTGCTCCTTATCCTGACCCTGGTTTCTAGACCCCTCTCCACCAACCTCCCCCACCCTCACCGTCCCACCCAGCCAGGGGAACTATGCTGGGGAACTATGCTTCCTGCATCGACCCTGAGGAGCACACTATCTCCCTTGTGGGCTTGGTGACTGATAGGGAAACTCCACTTTCTTCCCATGTGCGTCAGTTGATTAAAGTAGGGTTTCCTTCATTGTTCCAGTCTGTTTTGTGATAAATTGTTGTCAGTGCAGGCTCATGGGCCGAATGGCCTCCTTCTGCACTGTAGGGATTCTGTGACATGACCTCAAGCTTGGTTGAAAAGGTAGGTTTTAAAAGCAGAAAGGAGGATTGGAGAGGAATAGAGAGAGGGATTCCAGTGGTTAGGGTCTAGGTGGCTGGAAACATGGCCAGTGATGATGGAGTGAATCAGAGAATTGTTACGGTGCAGAGAGAAGCCGCTTGGCCCATCGTGTCTGCACCGGTTCTCCGAATTGGGGAGGGGGTGGAGAGAGGGTGCACACCCACTCTCAGATTAAAAGTCTAATGATGATCATGAAACCATTGTCATGCAGCTCCCACTTGGTTCCACCCCTTGACGTAGGTTGGCACTGCCAGGTTGGCACTGCCATGAGGAATGCAACCGACACCTACAGACGCTGAAAGACGCCCTCGTAAGAACGGGATATGGCGCTCAACTCATCGATCGACAGTCCCAATGCGCCACAGTGAGAAACTGCACCGGCCTCATCAGAAGACAAACACGGGCAGACAGAGTACCCTTTGTCATCCATCACTTTTGCGGAGCGGAGAAACTACGACATCTTCTTCGGAGCTGATGAAGACGAAAATCTCGCCATCCCCACACCCCCACCACCTTCAAACAACCGCGCAACCTCAAACAGACAATTGTCCGCAGCAAACTACCCAGCCTTCAGGAGAACAGCGACCACGACACCACACAACCCTGCCACAGCAACCTCTGCAAGACGTGCTGGATCATCAGCACAGATACCACCATCTCATGTGAGACCACCATCCACCAGGTACACGGTACCTACTCTTGTGACTCGGCCAACGTTGTCTACCTGATACGCTGCAGGAAAGGATGTCCTGAGGCATGGTACATCAGCGAAACCATGCAGACGCTATGACAATGGATGATCAGACAGTCACCAGGCAGGAGTGTTCCCTTCCAGTCGGGGAACACTTCAGCAGTCACGGGCATTCAGCCTCTGATCATCATGTTAATATTCTCCAAGGCGGCCTTCAAGACACACGACAACGCAGAATCGCTGAGCAGAAACTGATAGCCAAGTTCTGCACACATGAGGACGGCCTCAACCGGGATCTTGGGTTCATGTCACACTACCTGTAACCCCCACCATTTGGCCTGGGATTGCAAAATCCTACTAATTCTCCTGGCTTGAGACAATTCACACCTCTTTAACCTGTGCTTAACCCTCTCTCCACTCACACTGTCTGTACCTGTAAAGACTTGATTACTTGTAAAGACTCGCATTCCAACCATTATCTTGCCATTTAGTCTCTGTCTATATATGCCGTGTTTGTGAAACTAAACTCTCCACTCATCTGATGAAGGGGCAGCGCTCTGAAAGCTCATGATTCCAAATAGACCAGTTGGACTTTAACCTGGTGTTGTGAGACTTCTTACTGTTCATTAACTGGAGCCTGTGTTGATGCTTCTAATGCTTTCTCCAGAGCTTGAGTACAGACATTGACCACTCATAGATCAAAAAGAAAACCCTGATATCTATCCTAAAAATGTTTGAACCATGGCCTACTTGGCACTGCTGAATGGTTTAATTTTAAGTCATATCTTATAATCTTCGGTAAGCTCAGAACCTTTTATTGCAGGTTTAAGTTGAGCCTATTGTTCTCCAAATGTCCCTCACATGTTATTTTACAAGTTCATTTTTAACAAGCTCATGTCTGCAGTGAAATTATCCAGAATTACCGAGGACAGCACAGATTACAAAGGATTGCATGGAACGTACAGCGCAGAAACTCTCCTCTTCCTGTTGTAGGACCTGAGTGCATCTTTCACCGCCTACACCATGTTAGGGGTGTGCCGCCATATTGGCTGTTTAGGTGCCCATGTTTGTGCCTGGGATGATGCCAGGCATTCAATTCTTTGTTCTATGGGCAGAATTTTTGACACTGAGGATGGGAAATAGGAAATGGGATTGTTTCCGGATCCCTAGACCTGTCTCCCAGTGAGTACAGTCGCTGAGATGATTTCCCCCGTGCTCCCCTCCTCATTTGACTTGGGGACAGGTTCTCTCAAAGAACAAAGAACAAAGAACAATACAGCACAGGAACAGGCCCTTCGGCCCTCCAAGCCCGCGCCGCTCCCCGGTCCAGGATTGAATCCTGAATCCAGGATCCCCGCCCAATTTTCCAGCCTATCTGCATACCAATATCCTATCCACCGAGCTGTCCCTCACAGCTACGATGCTTTGTTCATTACAACCTATTAACTCACCCCTACCCCCCCCATTCCAGACCATGTGATCTCCAGGGAGAGGCGAAAACCCAGAGTGAAAAACCCCAGGGCCAATATGGGGAAAAAAAATCTGGGAAATTCCTCTCCGACCCCCTGAGGCGATCGAAACGAGTCCAGGCGATCACAATGGCCCTGATCGGAAAATGCTTCCCAACCCTAGTCATTTCCACTTCCACGAACACCATATGAATTCCCTGCCCCCGAGACAGGTTCTCTCGTTCGATCTTATTGAAACTTACCGGATACTACGAGGCCTGGATAGAGTGGAGGTGGAGAGGATGTTTCCACTAATAGGAAAAATAAAACCAGAGGGCACAACCTCAGGCTAAAGGGACCATCCTTTAAAACAGAGATGAGGAGGAATTTCTTCAGCCAGAGAGTGGTGAATCTGTGGAACTCTTTGCCGCAGAAGGCTGTGGAAGCCAGGTCATTGAGTGTCTTTAAGACAGAGATAGAGAGGTTCTTGATTAATAAGTGGATCAGGGGTTATGGGGAAAAGGCAGGAGAATGGGGATGAGAAAAATATCAGCCATGATTGAAAGGCAGAGCAGACTCGATGGGCCGAGTGGCCTAATTCTGCTCCGATGTCTTATGGTCTTATGGTCTTTAGGGTGACAGGCAGACTCTGAGGGTCAGAAGGTCAATCAGCCTGATAGAGGCAGCAGTCTGAAGCCGTGGGTAGATGGGTGAGAGGGTACTTTAGCAGGAAGGCATCCTCATACCAACTTTCAAAAAAGAAAAATAATAGGAACATAGGAATTAGGAGCAGAAGTAGGCAAATTCAACCCCTCGAACCTGCTCAGCCATTCAAAGAACAAAGGACAAAGAACAGTACAGCACAGGAACAGGCCCTTCAGCCCTCCAAGTCTGCACCGGTCACGTTGTCCTATCTAGACTAACTGCCTGTATCCCTCTATTCCCTATCTGTTTATAAGCCTATCAAGGTAAGTCTTAAATGTCACTTACGTAACTGCCTCAACCACCTCACTTGGCAGTGCGTTCCAGGCCCCCACCACCCTCTGTAAAAACCTTCCCCCGCACATCTCCACTGAACCTTTCCCCCCTTACCTTGAACTTGTGCCCCCTTGTAATTGTCATTTCTGCCCTGGGAAAAAGCTTCCAACTGTTCAATCAGATCATGGCTGATCTCTCCCTGGTCTCAAATCCAACTTCCCACCTGTTCCCCTTGTCCCTTTATCCATTTTTTAGTAGAAGAATATCTATCTCCTTCTTGAAACCATTGGACGATTCAGACTCCACCGCGTTATATTAAAAAATCAGAAAAGGTAACAAGCCACCCCTGGGAACGGGATGGAGGAGATGGGAGCTCTTTACACCAGAGGTGGGTAACTTGCGGCCCAGGGGTCACATGCGGCCTATCTGGGTTCCAAGTGCGGACCCACTAGACATTTTGTTGACCGTTGCCCAGGTGCGGGGTCACCACATTCCGCTGATTCCCGTCTGTGTAGTTTTTTTCCTCCTGGTGTGACTGAAGTGATTCGCACGTAAAGCGAGGGTGAGTGAAGTGAGGTGGGTGCTGATTGCTCACAACACTGACTGTGAGAGCCGTGTGCTCCCTCTGTGTCCAAAGCTTCAACATTCCTTTCGTTTTTACCATTTGAGGTTGACGACAGTTCCATTAATATCAAAATGATGAAGAATTTTCTATAACTGGTTATGAAATATTCAGTGTGTATTAAATGTATTTAATCTGATTCATGGGGTCATGGTTAGTGAAGGAGCCTATGTGCACATGGGTCCCCCCCTCCCTCCACCACCCCCACCCACCACCATGGACGCAGGGGACCCCTAACCCCACACACGCACAATTAGAACCGCTTCCAACCTCGCAGAGTATCAAAGGACAACCTGAGACATGGCTCTGGGGAGAGGTTGAATAAACTTCACTGGAAAGACAGAGGCTGAGGGGAGACCTGATAGAGGAATACAAAATGATGAGAGGCACAGACAGGGTGGAGAGTCAGAGGCTTTTTCCCAGGGTGGGAGTGTCAGTTACAAGGGGGCACAGGTTCAAGGTGAGAGGGGGAAAGCTTAAGGGGGATGTGCGGGGGAAATGTTTCACGCAGAGAGTGGCGGGTACCTGGAACGCGCTGCCAGAGGAGGTGATGGAAGCAGTCCCATCAGCAACATTTAAGAGGCATCTGGATGGATACATTGATAGGGAGGGAATACAGACCCCTTTCTCTACACCCTAGCTATGACTGTAACACTACATTCTGCACTCTCTCATTTCCTTCTCTATGAGCAATATGCTCTGTCTGTATAACACGCAAGAAACAATACTTTTCACTGTTTGTTAATGCATGTGACAATAATAAACCAAACCAAATCAAATCAAAGATCGAGTATGGGCAGGAGGCTTTTTTAGAATCTCTTCCAAACTGATAAAGAGAACCCTCCCCTAGTGGATCTCCATTCACCTGGTCCCCATCTTTATAAGGCAGTGGTAAACCCGGAAATCTGAGTATCGGGGGGGTGATGTGTCGGGAGGCCCGCTAATTATATTGAAACGTATTTACATGAAGTTCCCACCCCTCCTGAACCAGAAACTTGTTATATCACCGGCGGGGACGGAAGAATCGGAGAACGAGATCTCACCGGCAATGTTCCCATTTCCCGACACAAAGGCAGGAAATGGTGAAAAATCTCTGCAGGTCTGACAGCATCTGTGGAGAGAGAATAGAGCTAATGTTTCGAGTCTGGATGACCCTGCATCAGAGCTAAAGACAAAGAGGCTGGGATGAGATTTCTACCGCAAGGGTGAGTGGGGATTGGTTGAGGGGGCTGGGGGCAGGGAGGGGGGGTGGGGTTTGGTGGGGGGGGGGGGGGGGCTATGTAACTGACCAAGGCGTCATTGACAAAAGGACAAAGGGAATGTAAATGGTGGTGATAAAGGCTGAGAATGGTGCTAATAGTGTCCATGAGGAAATTGGAATGTGTAAATGGCAGCACTAAGGTGCAGGGCACGATTTTACGGCTGCGCTTGCCCTGAAACCGGAAAATCCTGCCCAAGGCCAGCGGACCTTTCCATGGTCCGCCCCTCGCCCGCTCCGATTCCCGTGGCGGTTGGAATGGGAAAATTGGCCCCGCAGAGTGTCAGAGGGCAGCCTGAGACATGTGGCAGATGGCCCCAGTGAGGTGGTTGATCAGGGGACAAGATGGAAGGCGATATTTAAAAGTTCTCGCTTTCCGCGTCTCAGGCTAGCTTGCGCCCGCATCACCATTTGTGCGGGCACAAAATCGGTGCACTGGTCAGCCATGTGATGGGAAGGAAGGTGGAACCTCTCCCGCCATTATCCATAGCTGCAGGTCACAACACGCATGGAAAAGTAACTGCTTGTTGCCAGAGCAACTCCGACTCCCTGAGTGAACCGTAACTCACCAATAACATGATTACTGGCAGATGAGTTCTGTCGAAGATACCTCACTTCTTCTACTACACACGGTCAGTAAAGGCGTTGCGAGCTGTAATAATGTTCTATTTATATCTATCAGAGATAATTCTAACATCATAAATGTAAAAGGCAATTTTCTTTATGAAATAATTTTCTATATTACAGCAGTTGAGCGAGCCAAAGATGTAACTTAGATTAGTTTTTAATGTAACAGATAGGCAAGGAGATGTAACAGCAGAATTTTATTCTTAACCACCGTAGCTACCCCAGCGTATTCAATGTAACTTGCAATTGTTTTGGTTGCAAGTGGATTTGATTACGGAGTGACTCTGGGGAGCTCATGGCGAAAGGGTTAAAGTGTTCAATGCTGAGAGGAGACGCTTATCAAAGGATTCGGTTCCGCACGATCACAAAGAGTGTCTGCAGCATCGTGGAGGGTGGAACACAATGAAACCACAAACACCCACCATGCCTTCTCCCAGCGAATCTCAGACAGCGTGACGTGCAACCTGTTCTGTATTTTCAAAACCATCAGCTGCGTGATTTTTTTGAGTTAAACTGCGCCTCTGTTCGCTTGCTTAGAATTCTGTATGGAGTAACTAAATTCTAACAGTTTCCTTCCACAGTCCAAAGATGTGCGGGTTAGGTGCATTGGCCATGCTAAATTGACCAAATCTCAGGGGGATTAGCTTGGTAAATGTGCGGGGTTACGGGAATAGGGCCTGGGTGGGATTGTGGTCAGTACAGACTTGATGGGCCGAATGGCCTCCTTCTGTACTGTAGGGATTCTATGATTCTATGATTTCCACCACGCTTTGTGTGAAGAAGTGTCTCCTTCCATAGAACCATAGGATCCCGACAGTGCAGAAAATAAACCATTCGGCCCATTGAGTCTGCACCGACTCTCTGACAGAGCATCTTGTCCCTGCCTTCCCCTCTGCCCTATTCCCATGGCCCCGCACATTTTACCATGGCTAATCCATCTACCCTACACATCTTTGGACACTGAGGAGCAATTTAGCATGGCCAATCCACCTAACCCGCACATCTTTGGACACTAAGGGGCCATTTAGCACGACCAATCAACCTAGCCTACACATCTTTCGGAGTGTGGGAGGGAACCGGAGCACCTGGAGGAAAACTATGCAGACACGGGGAGAACGTGCAAACTCCACATAGACAGTGACCCAAGCCGGGAATCGAACCAGGGTCCTGGCGCTGTGAAGCACCAGTGCTAACCACTGTGCCACCGTGCCGCCATCACTTCTGAACGGCCTGGCTAATTTAAGGTTGTGCCCTGTTGTTCTGGACTCCTCCCACCAGACGTAATTGTTGCTCTCTCTCTATTTAATGTAATGAGGTGACAGCTCACTCTGTGTCTCGGGCACGGACCATCTGGCAATGGGGGCTGGTATCGGGCGAGGTTGTAACAGCAATTTGGCTGCCTTTCCTGATACCTATTTTGAGCTGACTATTCGGCAGATTCTTGCTGCTCGTTTCCGCAAATTCAAGTCCGCTGGGTTTCACTGCGGGCCCACCCACTGTGAACCCACTGAACCCTCTAAACAGCAATTTCATCCACTCGCTGAATCTTTAACTTGGTTGTGATCAACTTCAACAAATTCTCCATACGAATATCGGATTCACTGAGAGCTGTCAGAATGCTTCAGCCCTGAGGCGTGGCGGTTCCCTCGTTCTGACAATGTCAGCGTGGATTCTCGTAAAAGTAAAGATGTATTTCCCTTCGACAGCACCTTCCAAACCCACCACCCCTACTATCGAGAAGGACAAGGGCAGCAGATTCCTGGAAACCCCACCACCTGGAGGCTCCCCTCCAAGTCACTCACCATCCTGACTTGGAAATATACAAGACCATAATATATAGGAGCAGAATTAGACTGTTCGGCCCATCGAGTCTGCTGTGCCATTCAATCGTGGCTGATAAGTTTCTCAAGCTCATTCTCCTGCCTTTTTCCCCGTAACCTTTGATCTCCTCACCAATCAAGAACTTATCTATCTCTGTCTTAAATACACTCCAGGGACCGGGTTCGATTCCCGGCTTGGGTGACTGTCTGTGTGGTTTGCACGTTCTCCCCGTGTCTGCTTGGGTTTCCTCCGGGTGCTCCGGTTTCCTCCCACTCCAAAGATATGTGAGTTAGTTTGATTGGCCATACTTGCCCCTTATTGTCGGGGGATTAGCAGGGTAAATACGTGGGGTTATGGGGATTGGGATTGTTGTCGGTGCAGGTTCAATGGGCCGAATGGCCTCCTTCTGCTCTGTAGGGATTCTATGATTCTATGATCCTATCTCTGTCTTAAATACACTCAATGACCTGGCTTCTACTGCCCTCTGTGGCAATGAATTCCACAGATTTAGATGAATGCGAGATGATGCATTTTGGTAGATTGAACCAGGGGAGGACTTACTCAGTTAATGGTAGGGTGTTGGGGAGAGTTACAGAACAAAGAGATCTAGGGACACATGTTCATAGCTCCTTGAAAGTGGAGTCACAGATGGACAGAATGGTGAAGAAGGCATTCGGCATGCTTGGTTTCATTGGTCAGAACATTGAATACAGGAGTTGGGACGTCTAGTTGAAGTTGTACAAGACATTGTTAAGGCCACACTTGGAATACTGTGTACAGTTCTGGTCACCCTATGATAGAAAGGATATTATTAAACTAGAAAGAGTACAGAAAAGATTTACTAGGATGCTACTGGGACTTGATGGTTTGAGTTATAAGGAGAGGCTGGATAGACTGAGACTTTTTTCTCTGGAGCGTAGGAGGTTGAGGAGTGATCTTATAGAGGTCTATAAAATAATGAGGGGCGCAGATCAGCCAGATAGTCAATATCTTTTCCCAAAGGTAGGGGAGTCTAAAACTAGAGGGCATAGGTTTAAGGCGAGAGGGGAGAGATACAAAAGGTGTTCAGAGGGGCAATTCTTTCACACAGAGGGTGGTGAGTGTCTGGAACAAGCTGCCAGAGGCAGTAGTAGAGGCGGGTACAATTTTGTCTTTTAAAAAGCGTTTAGACAGTTACATGGGTAAGATGGGTTTAGAGGGATATGGGCCAAACGTGGGCAATTGGGATTAGCTTAGGGGTTTTAAATAAAAGGGGCGGCATGGACAAGTTGAGCTGAAGGGCCTGTTTCCATGCTGTAAACCTCTATGACTCTATGACTATGAGATTCACCACCCTCTGGCTGAAAAAATTCCTCCTCATCTCGGGTCCACAGGGCCATTCCTTTACTCTGAGGCTGTGCCCTTGGATCCTAGTCTCTCCGACTAATGGCAACATCTTCCCCACGTCCACTCTATCCAGGCCTTTCAGTCTTCTGCAGTCGCCGTTCCATCACCGTCGCTGGGTCAAAATCCTGGAGCTCCCTCCCTAACAGCACTGTGGATGTACCTACACCTGCAGTAGTTCTAAGAAGGCAATTCCCCACCACCTTCCACTGTAAGAATCAGCTGTTAATTCAGAGCATACCCAGCACACCTCAACTGAATGCATTCTCACCTGAATGTGCAACATTAGAAAGTCAGACCCTCAAGTCCAGCTCTCAGCCGAGCCAATGCGCTGTATGGTTTGAGCAAGATAGTTTTAGGGTGTCCCTTCAATCAGCCGAGAAGTGCTATGCTGAATTCCTCATGTCTTTAAGACAGAGATAGATAGGTCACTGATTAATAAGGAGATCAAGGGTTACGGGGAGAAGGCAGGAGAATGGGGATGAGAAAAATATCAGCCATGATTGAATGGCGGAGCAGACTCGATGATTTGATTTGATTTGATTTATTATTATCACATGTATTAACATACAGTGAAAAGTATTTCTTGCGCACTATACAGACAAATCACACCATTCATAGAGAAGGAAACGAAGGAGTGCAGAATGTAGTGTTACAGCCATAGCTAGGGCGTAGAGAAAGATCAACTTAATTCAAGGTAGGTCCATTCAAGAGTCTGACAGCAGCAGTGGCCTAATTCTGTTCCTATGTCTTATGGTCTTATGGTCCATGCTCCTCCCTGTCTGATTTTCGTCTCGTAAGCTTTTCAAACGGCGTCATTCTCAGGTGAACATGAGAAAATGTTGTAGTTGTGACTGAGACGAGACCCCAATTTCCCCATGCAGCAAGTTCCTTCCATCAAAGAACACAGAACAAAGAAAATTACAGCACAGGAACAGGCCCTTCGGCCCTCCAAGCCTGCACCGACCATGCTGCCCGACTGAACTAAAACCCTCTACCCTTCCCGGAACCATATCCCTCTATTCCCATCCTATTCATGTATTTGTCAAGACGCCCCTTCAAACTCACTATCGTATCTGCTTCCACTACCTCCCCCGGCAGCGAGTTCCAGGCATCCACCACCCGCTGTGGAAAAAACTTGCCTCGGACATCTTTAAACCTTGCCCCTTGCACCTTAAACTTATGCACCCTAGTAATTGACTCTTCCACCCTGGGAAAAAGCTTCTGACCACTCTGTCCATGCCTCTCATAATCTTGTAGACTTCTATCAGGTCGCCCCTCAACCTCCGTCGTTCCAGTGAGAACAAAGACTTCTTGAGAAAGTGAGAGGGCATGGGATCCAAGGGGCTGTTGCCTTGTGGATCCAGAACTGGCTTGCCTGCAGAAGGCAGAGAGTGGCTGTGGAGGGGTCTTTCTCTGCATGGAGGTCAGTAACCAGTGGAGTGCCCCAGGGATCTGTTCTGGGACCCTTGCTGTTTGTCATTTTCATAAATGACCTGGATGAGGAAGTGGAGGGATGGGTTGGTAAGTTTGCTGACGACACCAAGGTAGGTGGTGTTGTGGATAGTTTGGAGGGATGTCAGAAGTTGCAGCGAGACATAGGTAGAATGCAAGACTGGGCGGAGAAGTGGCAGATGGACTTCAACCCGGATAAGTGTGTAGTGATCCATTTTGGCAGATCCAATGGGATGAAGCAGCAGTATAATATGAAGGGTACCATTCTTAGCAGTGTAGAGGATCAGAAGGACCTTGGGTCCGGGTCCATAGGACTCTTAAATTGGCCTCGCAGGTGGAGGATGCGGTCAAGAAGGCGAACGGCGTACTAGCTTTCATTAATCGAGGGATTGAGTTTAGGAGTCGGGAGATAATGCTGCAGCTTTATAGGACCCTGGTTAGACCCCACTTGGAGTACTGCGCGCAGTTCTGGTCACCTCATTACAGGAAAGATGTTGAAGCCATTGAAAGGGTGCAGAGGAGATTTACAAGGATGTTGCCTGGATTGGGGGGCATGCCTTATGAGGATAGGTTGAGGGAGCTTGGTCTCTTCTCCCTGGAGAGACGAAGGATGAGAGGTGACCTGATAGAGGTTTACAAGATGTTGAGAGGTCTGGATAGGGTAGACTCTCAGAGGCTATTTCCAAGGGCTGAAATGGTTGCTACGAGAGGACACAGGTTTAAGGTGCTGGGGGGTAGGTACAGAGGAGATGTCAGGGGTAAGTTTTTCACTCAGAGGGTGGTGGGTGAGTGGAATCGGCTGACGTCGGTGGTGGTGGAGGCAAACTCGTTGGGGTCTTTTAAGAGACTTCTGGATGAGTACATGGGATTTAATGGGATTGAGGGCTATAGATAGGCCTAGAGGTAGGGATATGATCGGCGCAACTTGTGGGCCGAAGGGCCTGTTTGTGCTGTGGCTTTCTATGTTCTATGTTCTAAACCAAGTTTCTCCAACCTCTCCTCATAGCTAATGCCCTCCACACCAGGCAACATCCTGGTAAATCTTTTCTGTACCCTCTCCTCCTCCATCATCAGGGCCTGCTAATTTCCCCTCATCCTATCACTATCCAGCCTCTTCCATTACCCTTAAACCCATCATTACCCGTGTTGATATTCTTGTTCCCTCCACCAGCACTTCATTGATGATGTTCCCATGCCCTTTGCCCACCTGACCACATGTACCCTGACTTTCCATGAACTCCCCCCCTCCCACTCCCACAATGAGACCCCCCAATAACCCCCCTCATGAAATTACGGCAGTTGCCATCCTGGCCGTGACTGTACCATCCGTGTCATGATACCCTGAGATAACTAGCCAATCTCTGCACACCATGCTAATGCCCAGAGAGGTCTCCCCCCCCCCCCCCCCCCCCCCCCCCCCCCCCCCCCCCCTCAGGACTGGGACCAGGGCACACTTGCCATTCAGCACCCTCTTAGTTTGGAGGGGAATGTAATACCAGCGAGTTGAACCTTTAACGAGCATTCATGAATGCGGATGTCCAGTTCCTGACATAGATCACTGGGAAACTCGACTCACCTTTAACCCGCATCAGAGTCACAGAATCATAGAATCCCTACAGTGCAGAAGGAGGCCATTCGGAGATGCTAAATTGCCCCTTAGTGTCCCGGGATGTGTAGGTTAGAGGGTAAATATGTGGGGTTATGGGGATAGGGCCTGGGTAGAATTATTGTCGGTGTAGACGTGATGGGCTGAATGGCCTCTTTCTGCACTGTAGAGAATCCATGATTCCGCACTGACCACGATCCCATCCAGGCCCTATCCCCATAATCCCATGCATTTACCCTAAATAGTCCCCCTGACACTAAGGGGCAATTTAGCACGGCCAATCCACCTAACCCGCACATCTTTGGAGTGTGAGAGGAAACCGGAGCACCAGGAGGAAACTCACGCAGATATGGGGAGAACGTGCAAACTCTGCACAGACGGTGATCCAAGCCGGGAATCGAACCCAGGTCCCTGGTGCTGTGAGGCAGCCGTGCTAATCACTGTGCCACCATGCTGCCCGGGGGAACAATACTGTTTCCCTCACGCCCAATTTAGTGCCGCTGTCCGCCACGATTCCCATCGCTGCCCAGAGCGGATGATTCCCCCGATGTATCAATTCAGCCCAAACGGGCTTTTCCTCATAAACTCAACATCTAACATCGGGGGTGATTTTGCATCCCCGATTGCCGTGAGTACAAACGGAAATGTGGGCGCAAAATCTCGTGAGACTCGGAAAACGGGAATCCCATTTTCGGATTTTTCCCGCCCCTTGCCAGAAAGCACAGGAATCTCATTTCCATAAATTACAATATAATTTAAGGGCTTCCTTCCCAAACGTTCCCCCACAATAGGAACTCCCCTCGGTCGGCGAGATGTTACATTGGCGAGCTTTACACCAGCTTTTGAAAAATGTGAACTGGACGCTAGGATCCTGCTGTAGAGCAAAGGAGGCGGGAGGGAGGAGAGGGCCATGCTGAGGCAGTACCCTGGCACTACCCCACTGGCACCCTGGCACTGCCCACTGGCATGTGAGTGCCAGGGCAGTGCCAAGGGGGCAGCATTGGGGAGCTCCATTCATGGGGGTGGGGGGTCCCCTTCAGGAATCACTGGAGTCTGGGAAGGTCCCACAAGACTGGAAAAAGGCTAATATAACACCCCTTTCTAAGAAGGGAAGGAGGGAGAAGATGGGAAATTACAGGGCAGTTAGTCTGACCTCAGTCGTGGGTAAGATCTTGGAGTCCATTATTAAGGATGAAATTGCGGAGTATTTGGAAATGCACGGTAAAAGAGGGCTGAGTCAGCTCAGCTTCGTCAAAGGGAGGTCATGTCTGACAAATCTGTTAGAATTCTTTGAGGAGGTAACAAAGAAATTCGACACAGGAGAGCCAGTGGACGTGGTTTATTTGGATTTCCAGAAAGCCTTTGACAAGGTGCCTTACAGGAGGCTGCTAAATAAGCTAAGTGCCAATGGTGTTAGAGGCAAGGTACTGGCATGGATAGAAGATTGGCTGACAGACAGAAGGCAGAGAGTGGGGATAAGGGGGTCCTTTTCAGGACGGCAACCGGTGACTATGGTGTTCCACAGGGGTCAGTGTTGGGACACAACTTTTCACTATATACATTAATGATCTGGAAGATGGAACTGAAGACACTGTTGATAAATTTGTGGATGATACAAAGATATGTAGAGGGACAGATAGTGTTGAGGAAGTGGGGAGGCTGCAGAAGGACTTGGACAGGCTGGGAGAGTGGGCAAAGAAGTGGCAGATGGAATACAATGTGGGAAAGTGCGAGGTTACGCACTTTGGTAGGAAGAATAGAGGAGTAGACTATTTTCTAAATGGGCAAAGGCTTCATAAATCTGAAGCACAAAGGGACTTGGGAGTCCTGGTTCAGGACTCTCGTAAGGTTAACGTGCAGGTTCAGCCGGTTGTAAGGAAGGCCAATGCAATGTTAGCATTCATTTCTAGAGGGCTAGAATACAAGAGCAGGGATGTACTTCAGAGGCTGTATTAAGGTTTGGTCAGACCCCATTTGGAATATTGTGAGCAGTTTTGGGCCCCTACCTAAGGAAGGATGTTCTGGCCTTGGAGGGGGTCCAGAGGAGGTTCACAAGAATGATCCCCAGGAATGAAGGGTTTGTTATATGACGCGCATCTGAGGAGTCTGCGTCGATACTTGATGGAGTTTAGAAGGATGGGGGGGCATCTAATTGAAACGTATAAAATACTGAGAGGCCTAGATAGAGTGGACATGGAGAGGATGTTTCCACTAGTAGGAAAAACTAGAACCAGAGGGCACAACCTCAGAGTGAAGGGACGCTCCTTTAAATTTGAGATGAGGAGGAATTTCTTCAGCCAGAGGGTGGTGAATCTGTGGAACTCATTGCCACAGAGGGTTGTGGAGGCCAGGTCATTGAGTGTCTTTAAGACAGAGATAGATGGGTTCTTGATTAATAAGGGGATCAAGGGTTACAGGGAGAAGGCAGGAGAATGGGGATGAGAATCATATTAGCCATGATTGAATGGTGGAGCAGACTCGATGGGCCGAATGGCTAATTCTGCTCCTATATCTTATGGTCTTATGCTCTGTGCCGCTGGAGATCTGCAGGCCGGTTTTCTTGCCTCAGGCAGCGCTCTGCGCATAGGGTGAAAAGTTCCGCCCATGGAATCTTACAGCACTGAAGGAAACTATTCAACCCGTCTTGTTGATATTGGCTCTTTGAAAGAGCTATCCAGTCCGCACAGCACTCCTTCAAAGTTCCCCTTTGTAGGTTCCTATTGAATCTGCTTCCACAAGGACCTCAGGCACTGTATTCCAGATCACATCAACTCACTGGGTAACTGGAAATTCTCCTCATCTCTCCCTCTTCATCCTTTGCCAATATTCTATTGTCAATGCGGCCTTAGTTCCTGATGCCCAGAATCATAATTTTGCTTCTTTGTCCTACAATATAACATAGAAGCACTAACATTATATCCTCTCTAAGAATGTTACATTTTCCAATTCGATTTCAGCTGGAATTCCTGAAGATCCACGAGGGTGAACACACCCTCAGTGCTGGCCAGTGTGGCTATTACAGTTTATTTATTTGTCACAAGTAGGCTTACATTAACACTGCAATGACGTTGCTGTGAGAATCCCCTAGTCGCCACACTCTGGCACCTGTTCGGGTACACTGAGGAAGAATTTAGCATGGCCAATGCAACTAACCAGCACGTCTTTCAGACTGTGGGAGGAAACGCACACAGACATGGGGAGAACGAGCAAACTCCACACAGACAGTGACCCAAGCCGGGGATCAAACCTGGGTCCCTGGCGCTATGAGGCAGCAGTGCTAACCACTGCCCTATTAGCTGCAGAGGATCAGGAGAAGGCCTTTCAACCCCTCAAGGCTGTTTTACCACGCATTTACATCGTGACTGATTTGTAGTTTATCACCATCGACCCACCTGGCTCCACAGACCATAATCTCCTTATCCAACAAAGGTGTCAATCACAGTTTTGACATCTTCAGTCGAACCACACCAGTCTCAACAGTTTTTTTTGTGGGGGGGGGGGGGGGGTGGGGAGATGGTGGGGTGGTGGGGGGGGGGGGGGGTGGGAGGATGGTGGGGTGGTGGGGAGGAGGCAGTGGGAGCATTGTTGGGGAGAGTTCGATATTTCCGCTTCTCTTTGTGTGAAGAAGGGATTCCTGACATACTCATTATACACCTATGATCAAATTCCCCACCATCTCGCTGATGACACCACCGTAGTGGGTCGTATCTCAAACAATGATGAGACAGAGTACAGGAATGAGATAGAGAATCTGGTGAACTGGTGCAGCGACAATAATCTCTCCCTCAATGTCAACAAAATGAAGGAGATTATCATCGTCTTCAGGAAGCGTAAAGGAGAACATGCCCCTGTCTACATCAATGGGGATGAAGTGGAAAGGGTCGAGAGCTTCAGGTTTCTAGGTGTCCAGATCACCAAAAACCTGTCCTGGTCCCCCATGCTGACGCTATAGTTAAGAAAGCCCACCAACGCCTCTACCTTCTCAAAAGATTCAGGAAATTTGACATGACAGCTACGACTCTCACCAACTTTTACAGATGCACCATAGAAAGCATTATTTCTGGTTGTATCACAGCTTGGTATGGCTCCTGCTCTGCCCAAGAAAGCAAGAAACTACAAAAGGTCGTGAATGTAACCCAGTCTATCACGCAAACCAGCCTCCCATCCATTGACTCTGTCTACACTTCCCGCTGCCTCAGCAAAGCAGCCAGCATAATTAAGGGCCCCACACACCCCGGACATTCTCTCTTCCACCTTCTTCCATCAGGAAAAAGATACAAAAGCCTGAGGTCACGTACCAACCGACTCAAGAGCAGCTTCTTCCCTGCTGCTGTCAGACTTTTGAATGGACTTACCTTCATTAAGTTGATCTTTCTCTACACCCTAGCTATGACTGTAACACTACATTCTGCACTCTCTCCTTTCCCTCTCTATGAACGGTATGCTTTGTTTGTATAGCGCGCAAGAAGCAATACTTTTTACTGTATGTTAATACATGTGACAATAATAAATCAAATCAAATTAAAATCAAAATCAAATCAAAATCATCACCAATGAATATGGCTTTCATTTTGAGGTTGATGCGTCACAGTTTCCGTGTCACAACCCCATGGGCGAACCTGCACGCTGAGTGCACTGGCACTAATCAAGCGAAGAAGTCTTCACCCGTTTGGTACAGAGGTATAACCTGTGCCAGGAGACCAGTGGGGCATCCCAATGCCTCACTTCGAGATGTTGCCGAAAGGGATGTGAGAGCCCACAACATCAGTCAGAACAAATGGCAAACTCTAGCTGATGACTGGTACAAATGGGGACATCAGCTGTGGGCAGGAAACACGGCACCAGATGATTTCAGCAGCTCCAAAGTCTACGTCAGCCTGGCAAACCAACAGAGACCATGCTGCATCTCTGACAAGGGACAACATGAGGCAGGCTTTGCCTTCCCAGAACTGACCTGATTTGATTTGATTTATTATTGTCACATGTATTGGGATGCAGTGAAAAGTATTGTTTCTTGCGCGCTATACAGATAAAGCATACCGTTCATAGAGAAGGAAAGGAGAGAGTGCAGAATGTAGTGTTACAGTCATAGCTAGGGTGTAGAGAAAGATCAGCTTAATGAAGGTAAGTCCATTCAAAAGTCTGACAGCAGCAGGGAAGAAGCTGTTCTTGAGTCGGTTGGTACATGATCTCAGACTTTTGTATCTTTTTTCGAACAGAAGAAGGTGGAGGAGAGCATAGTAGCATGGTAGCACAGTGGTTAGCACTGCTGCTTCACAGCTCCAGGGACCTGGGTTCGATTCCCGGCTTGGGTCACTGTCTGTGCGGAGTTTGCACATTCTCCCTGTGTCTGCGTGGGTTTCCTCCGGGTGCTCTGGTTTCCTCCCACAGTCCAAAGATGTGTGGGTTAGGTTGATTGGCCATGCTAAATTGCCCCTTAGTTTCCCGTGATGCGTAGATTAGAGGGATTAGCGGGTAAATATGAGGGTTAGAGGGATTAGCGGGTAAATATGTAGGGATACGGGGACAGGGCCAGGGTGGGATTGTTGTCGATGCAGACTCGGTGGGCAGAATGGCCTCTTTCTGCACTGTTGGGTTTCTATTTCTATTTCTAGGGTATGTCTGGGGTCCATAGGGTCCTCCATTATGCTGGTTACTTTTCCGAGGCAGTGGAAAATGGATGGGAGGCTGGTTTGCGTGATGGATTGGGCTTCGTTCATGAACCTTTGTAGTTCCTTGCGGTCTTGGGCAGAGCAGGAGCCATACCAAGCTGTGATACAACCAGAAAGAATGCTTTCTATGGTGCATCTGTAAAAGTTGGTGAGAGTTGTAGTGGACATGCCAAATTTTCTTAGCTTCCTGAGAAAGTAGAGGCGTTGGTGGGCTTTCTTAACTATAGCGTCAGTAGAGGGGCAGCAGATGATCTCATCTGACCTCACCGAACCTCTGAGGCAGCTCTGGCTGTTGGAAGGATACTAATCATTTCTCCTTTGTTCTGGACTTCACCCGCCAGAGGAAATGGGATCTTCTTATCTCTCCTATCAAACCTCTGATCAACTTAAGCTCATCAGTCAAGATTCATCACTCAGTCTTCTGTATTCAGGAGAACATAAGGATGGTTGGTGCATCCTGCCCTCTTTATGTAACCCCTTTACAGTACACAAAGCGTGCTGCATATAAGCAGAAATTCTACAGCGATGACTCGGGGAATAGAATTAGGCTCAGTTCAAAGCTTGGTTTGAACTCGTCAATTTCAGTGACATTTACCTTCTCAAGAACTCTCCCGTCTTTGTGTCAATGTTGTCAAACTGTGACTGGAGGATGTGTCATGTTAATTGGTAGAGATCTAATTAGCAAGAATCAGCGAACAGACAAGTTTCAGGTGAACTTTCATTTGACAAACCGTTCTAATGGTAGCAACTGTCAGTCCACACGATATAACAGCAATTAGCAAGGTTCTACTGGACTAAAGCAAAGCTCCTTTTGAATATAATTTAATAACACTTGTTAATAATCCTCATTTTATTTCTTTTTAAAAGGACATTTAATTAAAACACACGATATTAAATCTTACATGGGATCCTTAAAAGGTCTCGCATTCATTTTTCCTCTTAAGCAGTTGGTGAGGAGCAAGCGATTATATTGTGACAGGTTTACATGACACAGTTTCCATTATAGGTTAGCATTGCTGCCTCACGGCACCAGGGACCCGGGTTCGATTCCCGGCTTGGGTCACTGTCTGTGTGGAGTCTGCATATTCTCCCCGTGTCTGCATGGGTTTCCTCCGGGTGCTCCGGTTTCCTCCCAAAGCCCGAAAGACGTGCTGGTTAGGGTGCATTGGCCATGCTAAATTCTCCCTCAGTGTACCCGAACAGGTGCCAGAGTGTGGCGACTAGGGGATTGTCACAGTAACTTCATCGCAGTGTTAACGTAAGCCTACTTGTGACACTAATAAATAAATAGAAACATATCCGCCATGATACTTATAAAATTCTAACAGAACTAGACAGGGTAGATGCAGGGAGGATGTTCCCGATGGTGGGGGAGTCCAGAACCAGGGGTCACTGTCTGAGGATTCAGGGTAAACCATTCAGGACGGAGATGAGGAGACATTTCTTCACCCAAAGAGTAGTGAGCCTGTGGAATTCATTACCACAGGAAGTAGTTGATGCCAAAATATTGAATGTATTTAAGAGGCGGCTGGATGTAGCACTTGGGGCGAATGGGATCAAAGGTTATGAGGAGAAAGCAGGATGAGTTGGACGATCAGCCATGATCGTGATGAATGGTGGAGCAGGCTCGGAGGGCCGAATGGCCTCCTCCTGCTCCTATCTTCAATGTATCTATGATCAAATGGTGGAGCACACTTGATGGGCCTAATTCCACTCCGATATCTTATGGCCTTATGGAAACAATAAGGCAAAGTAGGCCTGAAGCAAAAATAAAACCTCTTTTGTGAATTCAGAGCTCAGGTTAAGTGTAAACAAGGAGGATCTTCCAGGACTGCAGTCCAGCTTAAGCAATGTCAACAGAGTGTGTTTATTTTAAATGCTTGTTTTTCAGTTTGGAGGACAAGTGGTTATCCATGTGCTTATTTTAAGTAAAATAGAGAAAAAAGATGTTTTTCTCCCCCCTCTGTTCTTTATATAGATAAACTGGAGGATAAGGTTCCCAGTGGTCTGCTCAGTACATGCAAGATACTATTTAATCTGTTGTGGGATCTTGTGAAAACTCACTGGGAGGGTTCTTAGCTTGCTAAATTGTGGCATTGCTCGCATTTCCAGCCAAGGATAATGTGGACCAAAGTGTTTCCACGTCCAGCAATGCAAAATACAGAGACGATGATGGGGTTGGGTCAGGAACTCCAGTGAAAATCTTTATTTTTTCACAGCAATAAATTATATGTTTAAAAGAGTTTAACCTCAGACTATATATTTCTCAAGGGATACTCAAGGCTAAGATCTTTCTCCTTTGCATTCTTTTCATAAGCTCATAAGTTCACATGATATAGGAGCAGAATTAGGCCATTCGGCCCATCAAGTCCGCTCCGCTATCCGATCATGGCTGATATGCTAATTACTAATGACTAATGTATGGTGGCACAGTGGTTAGCACTGTTGCTTCACAGCGCCAGGGACCCGGGTTCAATTCCCAGCTTGGGTCACTGTCTGTGTGGAGTTTGAACGTTCTCCCCGTGTCTGCGTGGGTTTCCTCCGGGTGCTCCGGTTTCCTCCCACAGTCTGAAAGATGTGCTGGTTAAGTGCATTGGCCGTGCTAAATTCTCCCTCAGTGTACCTGAACAGGTGCCGGAGTGTGGCGACTAGGGGATTTTCACAGTAATTTCATTGCCGTGTTAATGTCATGTAACATAAGTCTACTTGTAACTAATAAATAAACTTTACTTTCCTTTATCTGTTCCTCATCCCCATTTTCCTGCCTTCTCCCCATAACCCTTCAACCCATTACCAAATAAAAATCCGTCTAACTCCTCCTTAAATTTACTCACTGTCCCAGCATCCACCGCACTTTGGGGTAGAGAATTCCACAGATTCACAACCGTTTGGGAGAAGTAGTTTCTCCTCAACTCTGTTTTAAATTTGCTGCCCCTTCATCTAAGACGGTGACCTCTTGTTCTAGAATGTCCCACAAGAGGAAGCATCCACTCCACGCCTACTTTATCCATACCTTTTTTCATCTTGTATACCTCAATTTGATCTCCCCTCATTCTTCTAAATTCCAGAGAGTATCGGCCTAAACTGTTCAATCTCTCTTCATACGACAAACCCCTCATCTCTGGAATCAATCTAGTGAACCTCCTCTGAACTGCCTCCAATGCCACTACATCTTTCCTCAAACACGGGGACCAAAACTGTGCACAATACTCCAGGTGCAGCCTCACCAAGGCCTTGTATAGTTGCAACAATACTTCCTTAGCTTTGTATACTATTCCTTTTCAATGCATTTCTATTTTAACATTAGTTTTTCATTCAATTAAATATACATTCTAATCTCACAGCTTACTTTTGAGTAACGCTTTGACTCACATGTATTTGATATACTCGGACCAGCTGGCAAGGGTATTCGCAGACATCTTTAACCTCTCCTTGCACCCACCTGAGGTTCCTATCTACTTTCGGAAGACGACCATCATCCCTGTACCAAGAACAAAGAACAAAGAACAAAGAACAATACAGCACAGGAACAGGCCCTTCGGCCCTCCAAGCCCGCGCCGCTCCCCGGTCCAGGATTGAATCCTGAATCCAGGATCCCCGCCCAATTTTCCAGCCTATCTACATCCTAATATCCTATCCACCGAGCTGTCCCTCACAGCTACGATGCCTTGTTCATCACAACCTATTAACTCACCCCCACCCCCCCATTCCAGACCATGTGATCTCCAGGGAGAGGCGAAAACCCAGAGTGAAAACCCCAGGGCCAATATGGGGAAAAAAAAATCTGGGAAATTCCTCTCCGACCCCCTGTGGCGATCGAAACGAGTCCAGGAGATCACACTGGCCCTGATCAGAAAATGCTTCCCAACCCTATTCATTTCCACTTCTGCTTTACGAACACCATCTGAATTCCCTGCCCCCGAGACAGGTTCCCAACTATCCGCAGTCTCGCTCTGTACTGGCACCAGCAAGATGATCATAGAATGAAGCCTTGAAACGAGAAACAAAGAACAATTAGCCCGCGCCGCTCCCTGGTCCAAACTAGACCACTCTTTTGTATCCCTCCATTCCCACTCCATTCATATAGCTGTCTAGATAAGTCTTAAACGTTCCCAGTGTGTCCGCCTCCACCACCCTGCCCGGCAACACATTCCAGGCCCCCACGACCCTCTGTGTAAAATATGTCCTTCTGATATCTGTGTTAAACCTCCCCCCCTTCACCTTGAACCTATGACCCCTCGTGAACGTCACCACCGACCCGGGGAAAAGCTTCCCACCGTTCACCCTATCTATGCCTTTCATAATTTTATACACCTCTATTAAGTCTCCCCTCATCCTCCGTCTTTCCAAGGAGAACAACCCCAGTTTCCCCAATCTCTCCTCATAACCAAGCCCCTCCATACCAGGCAACATCCTGGTAAACCTCCTCTGTACTCTCTCCAAAGCCTCCACGTCCTTCTGGTAGTGTGGCGACCAGAACTGGACGCAGTATTCCAAATGCGGCCGAACCAACGTTCTATACATCTGCAACATCAGACCCCAACTTTTATACTCTATGCCCCGTCCTATAAAGGCAAGCATGCCATATGCCTTCTTCACCACCTTCTCCGCCTGTGACGTCACCTTCAAAGATCTGTGGACTTGCACACCCAGGTCCCTCTGCGTCTCTACACCCTTTATGGTTCTTCCATTTATCGTGTAGCTCCTCCCTACATTATTCCCACCAAAATGCATCACTTCGCATTTATCAGGATTGAACTCCATCTGCCATTTCTTTGCCCAAATTTCCAGCCTATCAATATCCTTCTGTAGCCTCTGACAATGTTCCTCACTATCTGCAAGTCCTGCCAGTTTTGTGTCGTCCGCAAACTTACTGATCACCCCAGTTACTCCTTCTTCCAGATCATTTATATAAATCACAAACAGCAGAGGTCCCAATACAGAGCCCTGCGGAACACCACTAGTCACAGGCCTCCAGCCGGAAAAAGACCCTTCCACTACCACCCTCTGTCTTCTATGACCAAGCCAGTTCTCCACCCATCTAGCCACCTCCCCCTTTATCCCATGAGATCCAACCTTTTTCACTAGCCTACCATGAGGGACTTTGTCAAACGCTTTACTAAAGTCCATATAGACAACATCCACGGCCCTTCCTTCGTCAACCATTCTGGTCACTTCTTCAAAAAACACCACCAGGTTAGTGAGGCATGACCTCCCTCTCACAAAACCATGCTGACTATCGTTAATGAGTTTATTCCTTTCTAAATGCGCATACATCCTATCTCTAAGAATCTTCTCCAACAACTTCCCCACCACGGACGTCAAGCTCACCAGCCTATAATTACCCGGGTTATCCTTCCTACCCTTCTTAAATAACGGGACCACATTAGCTATCCTCCAATCCTCTGGGACCTCACCTGTGTCCAGTGACGAGACAAAGATTTGCGTCAGAGGCCCAACGATTTCACCTCTCGTCTCCCTGAGCAGCCTTGGATAGATTCCATCAGGCCCTGGGGATTTGTCAGTCTTTATATTCTCTAACAAACCTAACACTTCCTCCTTTGTAATGGAGATTTTCTCCAACGGTTCAACACTCCCCTCCGAGACACTCCCAGTCAACACATCCCTCTCCTTTGTGAATACCGACGCAAAGTATTCATTTAGGATCTCCCCTACTTCTTTGGGCTCCAAGCATAAGTCCCCACTTTTGTCCCTGAGAGGTCCGATTTTTTCCCTAACAACCCTTTTGTTCCTAACGTATGAATAAAATGCCTTGGGATTCTCCTTAATCCTGTCTGCCAAGAACATTTCGTGACCCCTTTTTGCTCTTCTAATTCCCCGTTTGAGTACTTTCCTACTTTCTTTGTACTCCTCCAGAGCTCCCTCCGTTTTTAGCTGCTTGGACCTAACATACGCCTCTCTTTTCTTTTTGACCAGTCCCTCAATTTCCCTGGTTATCCACGGTTCTCTAATCCTACCCTTCCTATCCTTCTTTTTTACAGGCACATGCTTGTCCTGTAGCCCTAACAACCGTTCCTTAAAAGACTGCCACATACCAGATGTGGATTTACCCTCAAACAGCCTCTCCCAATCAAGAGCTGCCCATTTCTGCCTGATCCCACTAAAGTTAGCCTTCCCCCAATCCAACACCTTACCCTTGGGACACCACTCATCCTTTTCCATCACTATCCTAAAGCTAACAGAATTGTGGTCACTATTTGCCACATGTTCCCCTACCAAAACTTTGAAGACCTGACCGGGCTCATTCCCCAGTACCAGGTCCAGTATAGCCCCCTCTCTAGTCGGGCTGTCTACATATTGTTCCAACGAACCCTCCTGTACACATTTTACAAATTCCTCCCCATCCAGAGTCCCTGCCCTCAGCGATTTCCAGTCTATACCAGGGAAATTGAAGTCTCCCACTACAACAACCCTATTTTTCCTGCACCTATCCAGTATCTCCTGACATATCCATTCTTCCACTTCCCTTGGGCTGTTGGGGGGCCTGTAGTACACCCCCAACATAGTGACTGCGCCTTTCCTGTTTCTAAGCTCCACCCAGAGTGACTCGTTACACGACCCCTCTGAATTGTCCTCCCTCTGCACCGCTGTAATATGCTCTCCAACTAATACCGCTACTCCCCCACCTCTTTTGGCCCCTCCTCTGTCTCGCCTAAAACACTTGTACCCTGGAATATTCAGCTGCCAGTCCTGTCCCTCTTTCAACCAAGTCTCTGTCACCGCAACCACATCCAAATTCCTCGTGCGCATTAAGGCCCCAAGTTCGTCTGTCTTACCTGCTACGCTCCTTGCATTGAAGTATAAGCACTCCAGACCTCCAGGCCCAGTGAGGTCGTCCTCCCCCAGAGTGCTCTTCTTCTTTGCCAGCCTTGTCCCAGCCCCAAGCTCGTCCCCAGCCTCCACACTTGTAGACCTACCACACTTGTAGACCTACCAAAGAAGAGCCCGGCAGCGTGCCTTAATGACTATTGCCTGGTGGCTCTGACATCCAACATTATGAAGCACTTTGAAGGGATAGTCATGGGACAAATCAATTCCAGCCTCCTGGACTGCCTGGATCCACTACAGTTTGGTTATTGACCTCTCTCAGAAGACTAAGGAAATTTGGTATGTCCACTATGATTCTCACCAACTTTTACAGATACACCATAGAAAGCATTCTTTCTGGTTGTATCACAGCTTGGTATGGCTCCTGCTCTGCCCAAGACCACAAGAAACTACAAACTAGCCTCCCATCCATTGACTCTGTCTACACTTGCCTTCAAAAGTCTGACAGCAGCAGGGAAGAAGCTGTTCTTGAGTCAGTTGGTACGTGACCTTAGACTTCTGTATCTTTTTCCCGACAGAAGAAGGTGGAAGAGAGAATTTCCGGGGTGCGTGGGGTCCTTAATTATGCTGGCTGCTTTTCCAATACAGCGGGAAGTGGAGACGGGGTCGATTGGGAGGGTGGGGAAAATGCTCACTGCTTTTCTTCCAAAAAAAATGCACGAGCGGTGAAGAGAGCGAACAGAAAGTTTTTTCTGAAGAATTTGGATCAAACATGCAGATAACACGCATGATATGAAACTGCTGTTCATGCAGACAACATGCATGATTTGAAACTGTTGAGCATGCAGATAAGTCATAAACATACCATTACGGAGCAGCTTCTGCAAATTTGACAATTGGTTTAGATTTCCAAGTCATTAGCTTCTGATTTGATGACAGTTTTGGAAGGCTCCATGAAATCTTTAAAGGCTTTAACGAAGTTTTAAACAGAAATTCTTCACAAATGTTTTGTCTCATCTTTTGTGGGATGGTGGGAAAATTCCTCAGGCCAGCACTCAGCCAGCCCATTCTTCCTGTCTATAACAACAACCAGCATTTATATAGCTGAATCCAGAAAATCCATAGAATCCCCACAGTACAGCAGAAGGCCATTCGGCCCATCGAGTCTGTACCGACTCTCCAGAAGAACATCTTACACAGGCCTACCCTTCTACCCTATCCCCATTACTCTACGCGTTTAGCATGGCCAATCCGCCTAACCCACACATCTTTGGACACTAAGGGGCAATTTAGCGTGGCCAATCCACCAAATTATACATCTTTGGATGTGTAGGATCCTTTGTCAGGATCCTTCCAATCGACTTGGTGCTGCATCTTAACCAGGACCTGATGCCAAAGAGTCAACATGGTTTCAGCAGAGGTCAAGATGAAACTTTCTATTTCCCACCCTGATTTATCTTGCACTCACCAGCCTGAAAATGGGAAAATGCCATTAAGTGGTCACTTAAGGGCCTTAATTGGGGCAAATTCGCCATAAACATCCACTCCCTCCACCACTGACGCTCAGTAGCAGCAGTGTGTACTATCCACAAGATGCACTGCAGTAATTCACTAAAGATCCTTAGACAGCACCTTCCAAACCCAAGACCACTTTCATCTAGAAGGACAAGGGCAGCAGATACATGGGAACACCGCCACCTGCAAGTTCCCCTCCAGGCCACTCGCCATCCTGACTTGGAAATTTATCACTGTTCCTTCGCAGTCGCTGGGTCAAAATCCTGGAATTCCCTCCCTAACGGCATTGTGGGTCAACCCACAGCACATGGACTGCAGCGATTCAAGAAGGTGGCTCCCCACCACCTTCTCAAGGGCAACTAGGGATGGGCAATAAATGCTGGCCAGCCAGCGACGCCCATGTCCCACGAATGAATCGAAAAGAGGATGGGCTTTCCATCCGTGGCCCTGCATGTCCAACCGTAAAATTACGTCTGGGTCAGGTTGGGCTGGATCCCACAGAGAATCCCATCCATGCAATTTCATGCCCCCCCCCCCCCCCCCCCCGCCCCCATCGGCCACCACAAAACCTGTGGGGCAGAGTGGGGGGGGACGTAACATTGAGCTGTGTCAAATGGCTTCCTTCTGAGCTACATAATTTATTCTATAATTCCATTAAGTTACTGAAGAGCATGAGGCCATTGTGGTTTGGAAGCAGGTAAACAGTGTATCAACCCCACACCCCTACATAACATGACAAAAAAATACATAAACCAATGGAAATCCCTTTGACAGCAAGATCGGTTGACACAGATTGCTTACTGTGAGAGGATTGTATTCAAGAAAGTAAATAGCAGATAAAACATCTCTTCAAATGTAAAAAATGTATTATACATGAAGCCATTATAATCACAGCCCCCATAACATTGTTGGAGTTTTGTACATTTTCTCTGTGGGAGGATGTTTGCATCGAAAGAAATCCATTTCAAAGCCTTAAATTGTTGCTTCCACCAAAAATGGGAAAAATGCCAGTTTTCCTTCAGAATTGGCGGAGCACTAATAAAATTGTCGGAATGTCTGACTTTTCTGAGTGATTTTGTTCCTGCTCAAACAGTCACCATCACAATGGAACTGCTGTGACCAACTGCCTGAAGGTTTCGTGAATATGGGTGGCACAGTGGTTAGCACCGCTGCTTCACAGCGCCAGGGACCCGGGTTCAAATCCCGGACTGGGTCACCATCAGTGTGGAGTCTGTACGTTCTCCCTGCGTCTGTGTGGGTTTCCTCCCACAGTCCAAAAAACATGCTGGTTCGGTGCATTGGCCATGCTAAATTGAACCACTGAGGGTCAATTTAGGGTCACTGACCCGAACAGGCGCCAGAGTGTGGTATCTAGGGGATTTTCACAGTTACTTTATTGCAGTGTTAATGTAAGTCTACTTGTAGCACTCATAAATAAACTTTACTTAGTTGCTGGGCAGTACAGGGGAGGTGGAGGCTCAGTGACATTGTCACTGGACCAGTGAGCTAGGGAAATGCCTGGAGACCTGGGTTCAAATCACACCACGGCAGAGGGTGAAATCACCAGGATGAAATTTGAGTTCAGTAAAAATCTGGAATTAAAAGTCTAATGTTGACCATGAAACCATTGATGATTCTTGTAAAACCCATCTGGTTCACTAATGTCCTTTCGGGAAGGAAATCTGCCGTCCTTACCTGGTCTGGCCTACATGTGAATCCAGATTCACAGCAATGTTGTTGACTCTCAACTACTACCTCAAGGGCAATTAGGGATGGGCAATAAATGCTGGCCCAGCCAATGACACCCATGACTCATGAACAAATAATAACTTCTATGATTCTACAAGTAGAATCATAGAATCTCTAAAGTGCGGAAGAAGGCCATTCGGCCCATCGGGCCTGCACCAACCACAATCCCACCCAGGTCCTATCCCCGTAACCCCACATATTTACCCTAGCTAGTCCCTCTGACATTAAGGGGCAATTTAGCATGGCCAATCCACCTAACTGCATGTCTTTGGAGTGTGGGAGGAAACCGGAGCACCCAGAGGAAACCCACGCAGACACGGGGAGAACTCCACACAGTCACCCAAGGCTATAACTGAACCCGGGTCTCTGGCGCTGTGAGGCAGCAATGCTAACCACTGTGCCACCGTGCTGCTCTGAGAAAAGAGACATCCTGTCAAAGCTTTTCATCTTGTACTCATCAGGCCAGTTGCAAGTATGCCAAATTTCAAATGGTGCAATAATTTCGACTGCACATGAAAAAATTCACTGATCGCAGTGTAAATTGTCTTATATTGCATGTAAAAATCGTGCTGATTCGCAGAATAAATTGATGCTCCCTTTGAGACTGGTGTTCTTGCATTCACATCGTGATGAGTGTAAGGTGAAAAACTTCGACAGCATGCTTCTTGAACAGTTTGCAAGTTGCCTCAATGTGGTAAACATTGAGCAATTTGTTAATTCAGGCTATGAAATGCACTCCTGCCCTTTCTCCCACATTTTACCCCTCGCAACCTTAAGATCATCAAAGAAACTCTGTTGTCCATGTCCTAACCTACCCCAAGTCATCCTATTCATCCATTATCCCTGTGCACCTCACTGATCTAAACTCGTTTCCAGTTAAACAATGCCTCAGTTTTAAAATGCTCACCCTTGTTTTCAAATCCCTGCCTCTCTCTGTAATTTGGGGTAGCACAGTGGCACAGTGGTTAGCACAGCTACCTCACAGCGCCAGGTACCCGGGTTCGATTCCAGCCTTGGATGACTTTTATGTGGTGTTTGCACATTCTCCCCGTGTCTGCGTGGGTTTCGTCACTGAACTAGTAATCCAGAGACCCAGAGCAAGAACTGGAGACCTGAGTTCAAATCCTGCCATGGCAGATAAAAATCTGAAATTAAAAGTCTAATGAATTAAAAATCCATGAAACCATTGTCGATTGTCGTAAAAACCCAGGCGGCACAGTGGTTAGCACTGCTGCCTCACAGTGCCAGGGTCCCGGATTTGATTCCCGGCTTGGGTCACTCTCTGTGTGGAGTCTGCATGTTCTCCCCGTGTCTGCATGGGTTTCCTCCGGGTGCTCTGGTTTCCTCCCACAGTCCAAAGATGTGCTGGTTAGGTGAATTGGCCATGATAAATTCTCCCTCAGTGTACCCAAACGGGCGCCGGAGTGTGGTGACTAGGGGATTTTCCCAATAACTTCATCGCAGCGTTAATGTAAGCCTACTTGTGACACTAATAAATAAACTTAAATTTAATGTCCTTACCTGGTCTGGACTACATGTGACTCCAGAGCCACAGCGATGTGGTTGACTCTCAAATGCCCTCTGAAATGGAACTAAGGACAATGCTGGCCAAACCAGTGATGCTCACATCCTGTAAAAATTAATTTAAAAAATACATTCTCTGCAAATAAAAGGAATATGTCCCAGCCTTGAATTACCCTGGTGCTTTGGCCTATAGTTCCCTGTTTCTTTCTCCAGGGTAATTTCCTTGACCAATCAGAGTTGAATTGCCAACCAATCGGCTGTGGTATAAATTGCTGTGATTTGTTTGAAATTTGGCATTCTTGCGATTGTCCTGATGAGTGCAAGATGAAAAGCTTCGACATGTCTCTCTTTTCAACAGTTTCTGAGTTATTTAAACCAAATGACGTCTGCCAAGATTTAACAATGAAACTTTGTCATTTTTAGAAGCTGCAGCGCCCACAAGTAAAAACAGAAATCAACATCCTCGCGTCGAGGATTTTGGGAATCTCTTGCTTTCCCGTTTTAGACATTCTGAATAATTTTAGAATTTCCAGCCCACAAGAACAAAAGAATATTTTTTAAAAAGACAAACCAATATATGGATGAGAATATGGGAGGCATGGTTAGTATGTTTGCAGAAGACACCAAGATTGGTGGCATAGTGGACAGTGAAGAAGGTTATCTCCGATTGCAACGGGAACTTGATCAATTGGGCCAGTGGGCTGACGAATGGCAGATGGAGTTTAATTTAGATAAATGCGAGGTGATGCATTTTGGTAGATTGAACCAGGGCAGGAATTACTCAGTTTATAAGAACATAAGAACAGAAGAGTGTAAGAACTAGGAACAGGAGTAGATCATCTGGCCCCTTGAGTCTGCTCCACCATTCAATAAGATCATGGCTGATCTTTTTGTGGACTCAGCTCCACTTACCCGCCCGCTCACCATAACCCTTAATTCCTTTACTGTTAAAAAATCTATCTATCCTTGCCTTAAAAACATTCAATGAGGTAGCCTCAACTGCTTCACCAGGCAGGGAATTCCACAGATTCACAACCCTTTGTGTGAAGAAATTCCTCCTCAACTCAGTCCTAAATCTGATTCCCTTTATTTTGAGGCTATGCCCCCTAGTTCTAGTTTCACCCGCCAGTGGAAACAACTTCCCTGCTTCTATCTTATCGATTCCCTTCATAATCTTATATGTTTCTATAAGATCTCCCCTCATTCTTCTGAATTCCAATGAGTATAGCCCCAGTCTACCCAGTCTCTCCTCATAAGCCAACACTCTCAACTCCGGAATCAACCTAGTGAATCTCCTCTGCACCCCCTCCAGTGCCAGTATATCCTTTCTCAAGTAAGGAGACCAAAACTGTACACAGTACCCCAGGCGTGGCCTCACCAGCACCTTATACAGCTGCAACATAACCTCGCTGTTTTTAAACTCTATCCCTCTAGCAATGAAGGACAAAACTCTATTTGCCTTCTTAATTACCTGCTGCACCTGCAAACAAGCTCCTTGAGATTCCTGCACAAAGACACCCAGGTCCCTCTGCACAGCAGCATGCTGCAATTTTTTACCATTTAAATAATAGTCCATTTTGCTGTTATTCCTAGCAAAATGGATGACCTCACATTTACCAACATTGTACTCCATCTGCCAGACCCTCGCCCACTCACTTAGATTATCTATATCCCTTTGCAGACTTTCAGCATCCTCTGCACACTTTGCTCTGCTACCCACCTTAGTGTCATCTGCGAATTTTGACACACTACACTTGGTCCTCAACTCCAAATCATCTATGTAAATCGTAAACAATTGCGTTCCCAACACTGATCCCTGAGGCACACCACTAGTCACTGATCGCCAACCAGAAAAACACCCATTTACCCCCACTCTTTGGTTTTTGTTAGTTAACCAATCCTTTATCCATGCTAATACATTACCCATAACACCGTGCATCTTTATCTTATGTAGCAGTCTTTGGTGCGGCACCTTGTCAAATGCCTTCTGGAAATCCAGATACACCACATCCACAGGTTCCCCATTGTCCACTGCGCATGTAATGTTCTCAAAGAATTCCACCAAATTAGTCAAACATGGCCTGCCCTTCATGAACCCATGCTGCGTCTTCCCAATGAGACAATTTATATCCAGATGTCTCGCTATTTCTTCCTTGATGATAGATTCAAGCATTTTCCCTGCTACAGAAGTTAAGCTAACCGGCCAATAGTTACCTGCCTTTTGTCTACCTCCTTTTTTAAACAGTGGTGTCACATTTGCCATTTTCCAATCTGTGGAGACCACCCCAGAGTCCAGCGAATTACCACTAGTGCATTTGCTATTTCTCCCGCCATTTCTTTTAGTACCCTGGGATGCATTCCATCAGGACCAGGAGTAGAGCGTTGGGGAGAGTAATGGTAGGGAGTCGGGGAGAGTTATAGAACAAAGAGATCGAGGGATACATGTTCATAGCTCCTTGAAAGTGGAGTCACAGGTGGACAGAGTGGTGAAGAAGGCATTCGGCATGCTTGATTTCATCGGCCAGAACATTGAATACAGGAGTTGGGACGTCTTGTTGAAGTTGTACAAGACATTGACAAGGCCACACTTGGAATTCTGTGTAAAGTTCTGGTCACCCTAATATAGAAAGGATATTATTAAACTAGAAAGAGTGCAGAAAAGATTTACTAGGATGCTACCGGGACTTGATGGACTGAGTTATAAGGAGAGGCTGGAGAGACTGGGACTTTTTTCTCTGGAGCGTAGGAGGCTGAGGGGTGACCTTATAGAGGTCTATAAAATAATGAGGGGCACAGATCAGCTAGATAGTCAATATCTTTTCCCAAAGGTAGGGGAGTGTAAAACTAGAGGGCATAGGTTTAAGGTGAGAGGGGAGAGATACAAAAGGGTCCAGAGAGGCAATTTTTTCACACAGAGGGTGGTGAGTGTCTGGAATGAGCTGCCAGAGGTAGTAGAGGCGGGTAGAATTTTGTCTTTTAAAGAGCATCTGGACAGTTACATGGGTAAGATGGGTATGGAGGGATATGGGCCAAATGCGGACAATTGGGACTAGTTTCAGGATTTAAAAAAAAAGGGCGGCATGGACAAGTTGGGCCGAAGGGCCTGTTTCCATGCTGTAAACCTCTATGACTCTATGACTCTATATCCACCATATCATTCAGTCGCTCTTACTTCTGAGACTTCCCTCTTCTTTGATTATGCAGAATTTGAATCTTGTTGAAAGGTTCTGGGTTCAAGTCCTACTTTTGGACTTAAACGCACTCCAGAGTTGCCCCGAGGGAGTGCAGCACTGTCAGAGATGCCGTCTTTTGTATGAGATATTAAACCATTGTTCTGCTAATTTCTCAGGTGGGCATGGAAGATTGCAGCCAGTGTCTTCCGAAATGACAACAGAGTGAGCGCTCTTCGGTGTCCTGGCTAATACCTCATTCCCAACCAAGCGTCACAAATCAGATTATCTCATCATTGCTGTTTGTGGGATCTTTTGCAAATTGGCTGCCATCTTTCCGACATTCTGAGGAGCTCTTTAAAAGTTTTAAAGTTTATTTATTAGTCACAAGTAGGGAGGTTGTGAAATTGAGGGGGGATTTGAGGAAAGACCTTTTTACCCAGAGGGTGGTGACGGTCGGGAATGCGCTGCCTGGGAGGGTGGTGGAGGCGGGATGTCTCACATCCTTTAAAAAATACCTCATAGAAATCATAGAAACCCAACAGTGCAGAAGGAGGCCATTCGGCCCATGGAGTCTGCACCGACCACAATCCCACCTAGGCCCTACCCCCACATATTTACCTGCTAATCCCTCTAACCTACGCATCTCAGGACTCTAAGGGGCAATTTTTAACCTGGCCAATCAACCTAACCCGCACATCTTTGGACTGTGGGAGGAAACCGGAGCACCCGGAGAAAACCCACGCAGACACGAGGAGAATGTGCAAACTCCACACAGACAGTGACCCGAACCGGGAATCGAACCCAGGACCCTAGAGCTGTGAAGCAGCAGTGCTAACCACTGTGCTACCGTGCCGCCCACTTTTTTTTTCTTTTTTTTTCTCGTGCGCATTAGGGCCCCAAGTTCGTCTGTTTTACCTGCTACGCTCCTTGCATTGAAGTATAAGCACTCCAGACCCCCAGGCTCAGTGAGGTCGTCTTCCCCCAGAGTGCTCTTCTTCTTTGCCAGCCTTGTCCCAGCCCCAAGCTCGTCCCCAGCCACCACACTTATAGACCTAATAGTTTGATCCCCACCCCCCTGCCATACTAGTTTAAACCCCCCCGAACTGCACTAGCAAAGCTCCCAGCCAGGATATTTGTGCCCTTCCAACTTAGTTGTGACCCCTCCCTCTTGTACAGGTGCCATCCTCTCCTGAAAACCTCCCATTGGTCTATGAAAATAAAGCCCTCCCTCCTGGACCAGTCCTTTAGCCAGGCATTCATTTGAACCAACTCCCTATTCTTAGCCTCACTGGCACGAGGCATTGGGAGCAGCCCAGAGATGGCCACCCTAGTGACCCTACTTTTTAACCTATTTCCCAACTCCCTGAATTGCTCTCTTAGGACCCCCCTACTCTTCCTATTTACGTCATTTCCACCAATGTGTATAATGACATCCGTTTCTTTATCTTCCCCTTTTAATATGCCTCCTATCCGCTCGGAGACATCCGTGACCCCAGCACCAGGTAGGCAGACTACCATCCTGGAGTCCCGTTCGCCCCCACAGAATCGCCTGTCTGTGCCTCTAACTGATGCATCCCCCACCACTATCGCTCTCCTAACCCCTCTCTTCCCTTTCCGGGCCACAGAGCCTGACTGTGTGCCAGTGACCTGGTCACTGTGTCTTACCCCTGGAGAGGCACACTCCTCCACACTATCCAAAACAATGTACCTGTTTTGGAGTGGGACAACCACAGGTGACCCCTCTTCTAACTGTCCACTCCCCTCCCCTCTCACACCTGTCACCAAGCCCTTCCTATTTTGAGACACCACTGGAGTCCTCCCTTGTACTTTACCCTTCTGCCCTTTACTCCTCCTAACTGTGACCCACGTGTCATTCTCCCGATGCCCCGGTGTAACTAGTTGCCTATAACTGCTGTCAATTTTTCTCCCATTTTCCCTGACTAGACTAAGGTCAGCGATCTGCAGCTCCAGTTCCATGACACGGTCCCTCAAGAGCTGCAGTTCCACGCACCTGGCACATATGTGAACCTCTGGGAAGCTCGGTGTTTGCAGGAACTCCCACGTCCCACATCGGAAGCACTGAACTGGCCGATCACTCATACCTGCCCTTATCCTTTATAGGGTTGGGTAAAAAATAACTAGCCTTGCCTCGCCCTTACAGCCCAAGCCCTGTGAGCCAAAGCCCTTATACACATCTGGATGTGTACTTGACACGCCGTAACATTCAAGGCTATGGGCCTTGTTCGGGTACACTGAGGGAGAATTTAGCATGGCTAATTCACCCAACCAGCACGTCTTTCAGACTATGGGAGGAAACTGGAGCACCCGGAGGAAACCCACGCAGACACGGGGAGAATGTGCAGACTCCACACAGACAGTGACCCGGGCTGGGGATCGAACCCGGGTCCCTGGCACCGTGAGGCAGCAGTGCTATCGCTTGTTCAGCCACAGCTGGAGTGCTGTGTGCAATTCTGGTCACCACACTATAGGAAGGAGTTGATTGCACTGGAGAAGGTGCAGAGGAGATTCACCAGGATGCTGCCTGGGCTGGAGTGTTGCAGCTAAGAACAGAGGCTGGTTAGGCTGGGGTCGTTTTCCTTGGAGCAGAGAAGGCTGAGGGGAAGAAAATGCTGGAAAATCTCAACAGGCCTGGCAGCATCTTATGGAGAGAAAATACAGCCAAAATTTGAGTCTTTTTAAAAGGTGTCCCAATTTGGAAGTTAAATTTAAGGCTCCCACTCCCGTACCCACGGAGATCAGGACCCCCATGGAGACCAGGATCCACTTACCCTCACACTTCCCAAGCATCAGGGCCCCCCCACCCCTCCCCACCACTATGCCAACCCCCCTTGTAGGCATCGGGATTCTTCCCTCCCCCTCTCCCATACATAAGGGGAACACAGCCTCCCCAATGGAGGGGGGAGCCAGAGCTCCTTTGACACTCACTCTTCATGTGCCCCCTTCGCACTGCTCTCTCCTGTGCCTACTTGGCATTGCCCCCTTGGCAATGCCTGAGTGCCAGGGTGATGCACGTCAATTGAACTCAAGACACGAGGCTTCGGTAACTGAAGGCTTTTATTGCCTAACAATGGAACTACTAGAACGTAAGTACACCATCCCAGACTGAAGAGGTCCCGCCCGAGCAGGGGGTCTTATACCTCTCCCAGGAGGTGGAGCCCGACTGGGATGTGCCACAACAGTAACAACCACAGGTGTATTAATCCCACCCGAGCCCAACAACAACATTAGAACAATCCCACAGTGGGAACCAACGATGGTTCACCACATTCACCCCTCCTTTGAGAACAAAGGCCGGCGGGGTGTGAAAACAGACTAAAAAAAAAAGTCAACAGATTATAAGACCAGACGGTCTGGAGGACCGCACCGTCGTTGTGACCTCCTCAATACCGGCGGTGACACCGGAGTAGGTGCTTGCGGTGGCGTTCTCTCCAAAACAGCGTCCGGCTGTCCTCTCGCGGACTCACAGGCCGGTTGACCCTGATGAAGCGGTAGTGCAGGGGATCCCGGTACATTCTGCAATGGCGCCGATCTCCGGGTCTCAGGCAAGCTGTACAGTGGAGTATAACTGTTATGCACTGGTCCCGGTGCTGACCGCGCCACGTCCGGGGAAGAAATAAGGGATAAGGGATTCGTCACTGGGGGTATGGGAGCGACAGGAGTTGCTACGTCCCCTGCGGGCGCCAGGTCTCGGATCGAGACTGTGTCCTCTCGCCCGTCAGGATATGCCACATAGGCATACTGAGGGTTGGCGTGGAGGAGGTGGACCTGTTCGACCAAGGGGTCGGACTTGCGGGCCCTTACATGTCGCCGCAGAAGGACGGGTCCTGGGTACGTCAACCAGGCTGGTAAAGATATCCCCGAGGACGACTTCCGAGGGAATGAGAACATCCTCTCGTGGGGAGTAGCATTGGTTGCCGTACACAGGAGGGAGCGAATGGAGTGAAGCGCATTTGGGAGGACCTCCTGCCAATGGGAGACTGGAAGGCCTTTGGACTTCAGCGCCAATAGGACAGCCTTCCAGACTGTAGCATTCTCTCTTTCCACCTGTCCATTGCCCCTTTTCTAGCAGCTTGAGACGGATGTACGAAGACCCTACCCCTGCCACAAATGCATCTCGGGCGAGGTCATACATATACTGCTCAGCCGACACAGCTTTGCAGTCGCAGCCCCTGGCAAGCTGCAAGAGCTCATTGGCGTAATCCTCCATGGTTTCGCCCGACTGCCGACATCGTGTAGCGAGGAGGTAACGAGCGTGGATCTCATTGGGAGATTTCGTGTAGCACTTTTTTAAAAGCTCGAGGGCCCTCGGGTAAGTGGTGGCCGCATGGATCGCGAGGTAGACAGTGTCGCTTACCCTCGCATGGAGGACCCGGAGTCTGTCATCATCTGTGATGACCACTGCGGAGGCTGCCAGGTAGTCCTCAAAACACTTCAGCCAGTGGTCGAAGGTGTTAGAGGCGCCCACCGCACGTGGATCCAGCGTCAGACGCTCTGGCTTTAAGATTTGTTCCATACTCTCCTTTCCGTCGAGAGCTTAGTGTTAGGCAATAAAATTGATGCACGTCAATTGAACTCAAGACACGAGGCTTCGGTAACTGAAGGCTTTTATTGCCTAACAATGGAACTACTAGAACGTAAGTACACCATCCCAGACTGACGAGGTCCCGCCCGAGCAGGGGGTCTTATACCTCTCCCAGGAGGCGGAGCCCGACTGGGATGTGCCACAACAGTAACAACCGCAGGTGTATTAATCCCACCCGAGCCCAACAACAACATTAGAACAATCCCACAGTGTGAACACCCTAACCCAACAACAACATTAGAACAATCCCACAGTGTGAACACCCTAGCCCAACAACAACATTAGAACAACCCCACAGTGGGAACCAACGATGGTTCACCACACAGGGGCCACTGCCCAGCCTTGACTCCCCAATGTCCCGGGGCCTACAGGAATAATTGTGCCCCATACTTGGTCATCACGACTGGTTTTCACTTTTGAAAACCAATAGTGAATTGCACGGCGGGAGGTTTTTTTTGGCGAGATTATGTCGCAGGCATGGGGCAGGAAGATTTCAAACTGGGATCTCGCCAAAGCCAATCCCCTTTTCACTGCTCAGGAGATTTAGCGGCCATTATGGGCGGCTAACAGGGCCACGAGATCGAGGCCTACCTTTCAGAAAGAACCTCAATGGCTTTGGGATGTCTAAAAGCACAAACCGATAAGAAGTGCGAGGTAAAAGCAAATTACTGCAGATGCTGGAATCTGAAACCAACCTGCTGGAAAACCTCAGCAGGTCTGGCAGCATCTGTAAGGAGAGAAAAGAGCTGATGTTTCGAGTCCAGACGACCCTTTGTCAAAGCTAAAAGGCAGAGAAAGTGGGAGATATTTATCCTGCAGGGGGAGGGAATGAAAGATGAGTCATAGCCACAGAAACCAGGAGAAAGGCTGCTAATGGCAGCCCATAGAGAGAATAAAAGGTGCTTAGAGCAGTTTACTCTTTGATTTCAGCTTCTCTGCCGTTTGGCCATTCACACCCTTTATTCTCTCTATGGGCTGCCATTAGCAGCCTTTCCCCTGGTTTCTGTGGCTATGATTCATCTTTCATTCCCTCCCCCTGCAGGATAAATATCTCCCACTTTCTCTGCCTTTTAGCTTTGACAAAGGGTCATCTGGACTCGAAACGTCAGCTCTTTTCTCTCCTTACAGATGCTGCCAGACCTGCTGAGATTTTCCAGCGTTTTCTCTCTAGGTTTTAGGAATGATGTGGAGATGCCGGTGTTGGACTGGGATAGGCACGGTAAGAAGTCTCACAAGATCAGGTTAAAGTCCAACAGGTTTATTTGGGATCATGAGCTTTTGGAGCACTGCTCTGTCATGAGGTGAGCTGATGAAGGAGCAGCCCTCGTTTTAGGAAATGCGAGGCTTACTTTTCATCTTCATTCCAATGTGGGAATTCTCCATGCTGGCCATAGCTCCAGTTTCCGCAGGTGGGATATTTCTCATCTCAACACACACCTGAAACGGAGATCGCAAAGAAATTTCATACCTAACCGGTGGAATCATCCAGGAGGGTATTGGCAGCTGGGAGTTGTTGCTGGTGCATCCCACACACATCCTGGGATTGGACTCGCTCCCAGAGAATAGTTTAAGCTCTCTTCCTCTCCAGCTGCTAACTGTTTGAGCTTGATTGGAATGGAGGTGAGCGGGCATGGTGTATCCCGCACCTTGTCTGATGGTGCCAATGATGGTGACGATCCGTGAGGAACCGCGATCTGTTGTCAGGATGTTTCTCATTGTGTGAGAGTAAGGCACCTTATACCACACTTCCTGCATTGCCAGGTGATGCTTGCAGTGGGAGTTGTGAAGCTTCAGAAAAGAAAAATTCTCCTCAGTGACTTTCCAGCAGAATTAATTCCGACACAGGAGGCACCGGAACTTTCCCTCTTTCAACGTAAGAAATAGGAGCAAGCCATTTGGCCCCTCGAGCCTGCTCCTACATTTAGCATCCATAGATCCCCTGCAGTACAGAAGGAGGCCATTTGGCCCATCGCGTTTGCACTGACTCTCCAACAAAGCATCTTACCCAGACCCACCCCCACCCTATCCCTGTAACCCCACACATTTACCCCACCAATCCACCTAATCTACACATCTTGGGACACTAAAGGGTAATTTAGCATGTCTAAGAAAGCTAACCTGCACATCTTTGGAGTGTGGGAGGAAACCGGAACACCCGGAGGAAACCCACGCAGACACGGGGAGAACGTGCAAACTCCACAGTCGCCCAAGGCCGGAATTGAACCTGGGTCCCCGGCGCTGAGAGGCAGCAGTGCTAACCACTGTGCCATTGTGCTATGCAGTATGATGACGACCGATGTTCCACATCAGCTCCACTGCCCCGTACTATCCCTTGATTTGCTGAGCCTCCAAAAACTCTCAATCTCCAAAGCAAAATACTTCAGTTCTGTTGAAGAGTCACACAGACTCGAAACATTGGGGGCGATTCTCCCAAAAGTGCTGAATTGGTGAGAAGACTGTTTTAAATCACGACTGTTTTTTCAGTACAGATTCAGACCCGAATCTCCGCACTCTGTGCACTGCAGAGGTCCCAATCGTGAATCTCGATAAAAACCCAGGGGGGTGGGGCCTATTCGCGCCGGAGATTGACAGTTCTGGAACTCTGCGCATGCGCAGTGGCCCCGACCTGTCAGATTCCCCGTTTGATGGCCAGCTCAATCGCTGGCCAGCCCGGGACCCCCGCAGTGCTGCCTCTCCAGCCCCCCCGCCCCCGATCAAGGCCTTCACAATAATCCCCCGGCCAGCCTTGACCCCCCTGCCCCGGAGCGCCCCGATGCACAGCACAGCCCTCCGCACCCAGCAGTGATGATCCCCCCAGCAGACTCCCCCCACCCCCCCGCTGACTCCCCCGGGGTCAGACCCCCCCCCCCACGGGGAGGCAGGCCCCCCTCCCCCCTGCAGACTAACACCCGCCCAGCCCGCCCTGATCACTGGCCTCCCTCCAGCCCAGACCAATCCTCATGCAGAATGGCAGTAGGACCCCCCACCCCCGCTGATCACCCCAGGCCCCGCCCACAACAGGCCACGCCTCCTTGGCACTGCTCAATGCCTGGTGGGCAGTGCCAAGATGCTCCCTGGGCATGAGCACTTTGCCCCTTGGGCAGTATCAGGGGGCATCACCCCCCCCTCACCGCCCGATCCCCGGGGGGCCCCAGTTGCCCCCCCCCTTCACTCGGGCTAGTCCCCCGAATGTGGGGAGCTACTCTAAACCCCACCGGAATGAAGTACTCCTGACGGGGTGGGAGATGCTATTGGGCCTGGCAAGTTCCGTACTGGGCCCCATAATGACATGCAAAATAGATTTAAAATACATTAAAAAAAGGTTTAAATCACTTACCTCTCTTCCTGCCAGTTTCCCAGCGCGGTCCCGACTGCGTCTGTTCTCCGGCTCTGGGAGACGCACATGCGTCGGGAATGCATGCATGAATCCCACGAAATGGCCGGCACGCAATTGTCCGGAACCGCCATAAAATTTGCAGGTCACAATGGGAGAATCGCCCCCATTATCTGTGTTTCTCTCTCCACAGATTTGCCAGACCCGCTGAGTTTTTCCAGCATCTTGTGTTATTTATTATCTATCAATCTCAGCCTGGATTGTATTCTATCACCCACAGCTCAGGCAGACTGTTCAAACGGTTCACAAACCCTCCGAGTCAAAAACATTTTTCCTTATCTCAATCCGGAGTGGTCGATCCCTTTATCCGGAGTCTGAATTTGAGGGCAGAATTCTCCGGCTGCACTGGTGTAAAAGCCGGAAATTCCCACCCGACTGTCAATGGGTCCTCACATTGTCCGCAAGCTGCCCGCTACAATTACAGTGGCAGGCCGGGAGGGGGAATTCCGGCCCGAGAGTCTCCGACCAGGGGGATCTACCTTTCAGCATCTACCCTCTCAACATCTCCAGGAATTTGGCACCTTTTGATGAGATCTCCACTCATTCTTCTTAAACTCCAGAGAGCACAGCCCCAATTTACTCTGTCTCTCATCTTGGGTGGGGTGGCACAGTGGCACAGTGGTTAGCACTGCTGCCTCACAGCGACAGGGACCCGGGTTCAAATCCTGGCATGGGTCACTGTCTGTGCGGAGTCTGCACGTTCTCCCCGTGTCTGCATGGGTTTCCTCCGGGTGCTCCGGTTTCCTCCCACAGTCCGAAAGACATGCTGGTTAGGTGCATTGGCCATGCTAAATTCTCCTTCAGTGTACCCAAACAGGCGCCAGAGTGTGGTGACTAGAGGATTTTCACAGTAACTTCATTGCAGTGTGAATGTAAGTCTACTTGTGACACTAATAAATAAACTAAACACTCCCAAGCAGCTCTGACAAAGGGTCATCCAGACTCTAGACGTTGGCTCTATTCTCTCTCCACAGATGCTGTCAGCCCTGCTGAGATTGTCCACCATTTTCTGCTTTTGTTCCTCCCAAGACTAAGCGTGGCAGCCATTTTATTTGCCAGGATCTAATTGCCTGCTTCCTTAGGGAACAAAATTACATTTCTATAGCGCCTTTCCCATCAGCCGGATTGGCCCAAAGTACAATAAAGTGCTTTTCAAGTGTAGTCACTGTTGTAACCTGCGATGTGCAGCATCCAATTCCGTGCACAGCAAGCTCCCACAAACAGTAATGAGTTGATGGGTTGAAGAGGTGTTGGTTGAGAGATAAAAATTGGCTCAAGAACATTGGGGAGAACTGCCCATGTCCCTCTTCAAAACGGGATCATGGGCACTGCATTAGGAACGTGGGCCTAGATTTTGTGGTCAAGCCTCTGGTGTCTCAGCTGGGTGGAAATATTCCTCAGCCCGTCCCCTCCATATGTCTGTAATCTCCTCCAGCACCACCACCCTTCAAAGCCTCTGCGCTGCCCTATTTTGGGCCTCTTGGGTATGCCTGGGTGTATTTGGTCCACCATTAGTGGTTGTGCCTACAGCTGCCCAGTTGCTGTGCTCTGGACACCCCTCCCCCTACACCTCTCCCTCTCTCTGCCTCACTTTCCCCCTTTAAAATTCTCCTTAAAGCCTTCCTTCTTGGCCACGCTTTTGAGCACCTGACCCTAATATTGTCGACATGGATCCATGCTATATTTTGTTTTATGATGTTGTTATAAAGGGGAGGTTGATCCTGTCTCTGAGAACTAACACCTTACTACACAAACAGGAGTACCTCACTTCATAATCTGTTAAAGTGCGTGTGAGAAATAGTACAATCTGCTCTTCAGCAACTTGTAGAAGTTAAATCAAAATAACCACCTGAAACTCTCTCTGTAAAATCAACAAGTAACACTTTATTTATCTAACTAGCCTCTAGCTGAGGGTACGGCGGAGGCAGAGTCACTCGTCGTTTGTTACTCAATGAGCACTTATTTGAATCATTTCTGCCCAAATAGTTTCCATCATCATCTTCTGTTCAGCTCACCATCTCAATCATTGCGCTGTTCAGGTCACTGAAACTGCAACATTTCAATGGTGTCGTGGTATTGTTACTGGACTAGCAATCCAGTGACCCAGGGTAATGTTCTAGGGAGCTGGGTCCGAATCCCACCACGGCAGATGGTGAAATTTGAATTCAATAAAAATCTGGAATCAAAACTCCAATTGATGACTAGGAAGCCATTGTCGATCGTCGGAAGAACCCATCTGGTTCACTAATGTCCTTTAGGGAAGGAAATCTGCCGCCCTTACCTGGTCTGGCCTACATGTGACTCTAGATCCTCAACAATGTGGTTGACTCTTAACTCCCTCTGAAATGGCTAGTGGCTCAATAACAGCTCCTTCCCTGCTGCCATTAGACTTTTGAATGGACCTCCCATATAGAATCCCTACAGTGCGGAAGGAGGCCATTCGGTTCATCAAGTCTGTACCGATCACAATCCCAAGCAGGCCCTGTACCCATAACCCCATGCATTTACCCAAGCTAGTTCCCCCTGACACAAAGGGGCAATTTAGCATGGCCAATCCACCTAACCTGCACATCTTTGGACTGTGGGAGGAAACCGGAGCACCCGGTGGAAACCCATGCAGACACGGGGAGAACGTGCAAACTCCACACAGACAGTGACCCAAGCCGGGAATCGAACCTGGGTCCCTGGCGCTGTGAGGCAGCAGTGCTAACCACTGTGCCACCATGCTGCCCATTAGACTGATTTTTCTCTACACTCTAGCTATGACTGTAACGTTATGTTCTGCACCATATCCATTCCTTCTCCTCTTTGTACACTACAAAAGTCTGAGGTCACGTACCAACCGGCTCAAGAACAGCTTCTTCCCTGCTGCTGTCAGACTTTTGAATGGACTTACCTCGCACTAAGTTGATCTTTCTCTACACCCTAGCTATGAGTGTAACACTACATTCTGCACTCTCTCATTTCCTTTTCTATGAACGGTATGCTTTGTCTGTACAGCGCTCAAGAAACAATACTTTTCACTGTATGTTAATACATGTGACAATAATTAATCAAATCAAATCAAATCAAATCAAATCAGATCAAATAGCAAGCCACTCAGTTCAAGAGGCAATTAGGGATGGGCAATAAATGCTGGCCCAGCCAGCGACGCCCACATCCCACGAATGCAGAACAAAAAAGCAAAGATGTTGCCCCAGTATAGGTAACAAAATGGAATTGGCCAATGTTCCGATGGGACAAAGGGCGTGGGAGTGGAATTGTTCTTTTTTTTTCCACTTAAAAAAATTGCTTCAAATGAAGCCTCAGTGTAACCTCATGACTTCAACCAACCGCAGGACAGCAAAACTACACTTGATCTTAGCCAAAATCATGACCAAGTTTAACAGAGCAATACAAGCAATCAGTGACATCAACACCCCCTAGACTCTAATAGTAGATAAAGTCGCCATAGTTCCAGGTGACGATAGGTTGGTGCTGATTTAACCTGGGATCACCACACGGGTGAGGTTGAGAAGGCAAGGCATTTATGAATAACTTCAGATGTTACAGGAATTGAACCCACGCTGTTGGCGTCACTCTGCATCACTAACCAGCTGCCCAGCCAACTGAGCTAAATCTTAGTGTGTGTGTGGAATTGTTCTTTCAGAGGGCCAGCACAGAGCCCGCAGACTGAATGGCCTCCTTTGGTACTGCAACCATGCTCTGATTCTACAAGCTGCATAGTTGCACAGGGATCGTCGCCTCATATGTTGGGAATGAATGTATTCAGATTAACAGCTGTCTGTATGAAAGGCACTGCAAAGGGCCAGCCAGTCACATTCTCCCCTCAGGCACAGTCGCCTCATCTTCTGTATTCATGCGTTTACCATGCTGTCTCTTTACTCAATCACATTAATCTTTAACTCGCTCGGCTCAAGTCAATCACAATTCTTACGTTTAAACAGTGCAATCTCTTGTAACTTGTATTTACTGCGTCTGGCGCGATCCGGACATTCTCACACGAAACAAGCCCCCATTGTTTTGGAATTGTGTTTGCGAAGGCTCTTTGTGCTTGTTACACTGTACCACAGACCTCTGCTCTCCCATCATCTCAGACATTCACATTTCCAGGAAAGTCTTATGCGTCGCCAAGCTGATCAAGTGGGCTTATTCCTGATTGTAAGCCTCTTTGCTGAGGTTGGGGGGTGGCGGGGTGGGCGGGGGGGTGAATGTCCCCAGTGTGTATCGTCTACAGATTGCTTTAGAATAATTCCACGAACCATAAAATCTTTTGATTTTGATTTGATTTGATTTATTATTGTCACATATATTAGTATACAGTGGAAAGTATTGTTTCTTGCGTGCTATACAGACAAAGCATACCGTTCATAGAGAAGGAAACGCGAGAGTGCAGAATGTAGTGTTACAGTCATAGCTAGGGTGTGGAGAAAGATCAACGTAATGCGAGGTTCAAAAGTCTGACAGCAGCAGGGAAGAAGCTGTTCTTGAGTCGTTTGGTACGTGACCTCAGACTTCTGTATCTTTTTCCCGACGGAAGAAGGTGGAAGAGAGAATGTTCGGGGTACGTGGGGTCCTTAATTATACTGGCTACTTTGCCGAGGCAGCGGGAAGTGTTGATGGAGTCAGTGGATGGGAGGCTGGTTTGCGTGATGGACTGGGCCACATTCCTGACCTTTTGTAGTTTCTTGGGCAGAGTAGGAGCCATACCAAGCTGTGATACAACCAGAAAGAAAGAAAGAATCTACATTGTCGAAGGAGGCCATTCGGCCCCTCGAGCCTGCACCAACAACAATCCCACCCAGGTCCCATCCCCGTAACCCCACATATTTACCCTCCTCATCCCCCTGACACTAAGCGGCAATTTATCATGGCCAATGAACCCAATCTGCACATGACGTGACTGTGAAAATCCCCTAGTTGCCACAATCCGATGCCTGTTCGGGTACACTGAGGGAGAATTCAGCGTGGCCAATGCACCTAACCGGTATATCTTTTGGACTGTGGGAGGAAACCAGAGCACCCGGAGGAAACCCATACAGACGCGGAGAGAATGTGCAGACTCCACACAGACAGTGACCTGAGGCTGGAATTGAACTGGGTCCCTGGCACTGTGAGGCAGCAGTGCTAACCATTGTGCCACTGTGCCGCCTGTATCACGTGGAATTAGTAAATATATTTTTTCGCACAGATTAAGGCCATTCGGCCCATCTGGTACATGTTGATTTTTTTATCCCTGATCCCAGGCTTCTCCTCCTACACCTCGTAATCCATCCCCATGACTTTCACCCCCTTTCTTGATCATGTGTTTATCCAACTCCCCCTTGGGCATCAGTCACCTCAAACACGGTTTTGTGCTAGCAGCTGCCACATTTTCACCACTCTTTAGATTAAGCTTCTCCTGAATTCGTAGTTGGATTGATGGTGGTGGCGTAGTGGTATCATAGAATTCTACTGGCGGGACGCGAGGCCATTGAGGCCCCCCCCGGGAGTTCGGGGGTAAGGGCAGTGTGCCCCTTGGGCAGTGCCAGCCTGGCACCTTGGCTCTGCCCACTGGGCACCGGGCAGTGCTAACGTGATGGGGCTAGAGGGGGACAGGGCCTACTGGAGGGGACGATCCGCTCCCACCCTGCAATCAGGGATCGGTGGGGGATGGAGGGAGTGAGGGTGATTGGGGCTGGCCATGGGGGGGGGGGAGTGTCAAGGCTGGTCATTGGGAGGTGCGGGGGTGGGGAGGGGCTGTTGTAAAGTAAAAAGTAAAGTTTATTTATTAGTCACACATATGCCTACATTAACACTGCGATGAAGTTACTCTGAAATTCCCCAGTGCCACAATCCGGCGCCTGTTCGGGTACACTGAGGGAGAATTTAGCACGGCCAATGCACCCAACCAGCACGTCTTTCAGACTGCGGGAGGGAGCCGGAGCACCCGGACGAAACCCACGCAGACACGGGGAGAATGTGCAAATTCCACACAGTGACCCAAGCCGAAAATGGAACCCAGATCCCTGGTGCTGTGAGGCAGCAGTGCTAACCACTGTGCCACCGTGCCGTGCCACCGTGCCGTGCCACCGTGCCGTGCCACTGTGCCGTGCCACAGGTACTGTCTGGGGGGAGATCAGAGCTGGCTGATGGTGGGTCGGGGGACACCTAAGCTGGTGATCAGGATCGGGATTGGAGGGGGGGTCGCAACTGTCTGGGGGAGTCGGGGAGATTGGGGCTGGCTGGGGTGGGCGGGGGAGGGGGGGGGGATGACATAGGGGCTGGCCCAGGGAGGTCCTGGAGGCCAGCGATCGGGGTTGGGTGTCTGCAAGGCCAGTGATCGGGGGTTGTGGGGCTGGCCAGTGACCTGGAGGTTGGCAATGGAGGGGGGGGGGGGGGGGGGCGCACTGCGCATGTGCCGATCTCCACTCTGACAGATCGGCGCATGCGCGGTGGCGCACTCAGCGCTATGCCGCCGGCCTCTCGAGTGGGAATAGGCCCCGCCCCATGATTTCCAGAGTTAGTCACGCTCGGGCATCTCTGTGATGCACAGAGTGGGAAATTCATTCTGGAAATCATACTACAAAAACTGATGGGATTTGCTCCCATTTTCCTGCACGTTGGGAGCTGAGAATTTTTTTGGGAGACTCCCAGCCTATACGTTTCACTGTACTCCCATACACGTGACAATAATAAATCAAATCAAATCAAATCAAAATGCGTCAGTCACCTCAAACACCCCCTCGTGCTAACAGCCTCCACATTTTCACCACTCTGTCAAGTTTCTCCTGAATTCCTTGTTGGATTGATGGGGAGGCAGTGGTCTAGTGGTATTGTCACTGGACTAGTAATTCAGAGCCCCAGGGTAAAGCTCTGGGGACCCAGGTTCGAAAGTCAGCACGGCAGATGGTGAAATTTGAGTTCAGTAAAAATCTGGAACTAAAAGTTTTATGTTTAGTATGAAACCATTGTTGTAAAAAATCCATCTGGTTCACTGATGTCCTTTAGGGAAGGAAATCTGCCATCCTTCTCTGGTGTGGCCTACAGGTGGCTCTCGGCACAGTGGTTAGCACTGCTGCCTCAAATCTCCAGGAACTCCACATTCAAATCCGGCCTCGGGTGACTGTATGTGTGGAGTTTGCACGTTCTCCTCGTGTCTGCGTGGGTTTCCTCCGGGTGCTCCGGTTTCCTCCCACAGTCCAAAGATGTGCGGGTTAGGCTGATTGGCCATGCTGAATTGCCCCTTGATATCAAGTGGGTTAGTTGGATAAATGTGTGGAGTTACGGGGATAGAGCCTGGGTGGGACTGTTGTCAGTGCAGACTTGATGGGCCGAATTTTTCCCAGGGTGGAAGAGTCAATTACTAGGGGGCATAGGTTTAAGGTGCGAAGGGCAAAATTTAAGGGAGATGTACGAGGCAGATTTTTTACACAGAGGGTGGTGGGTGCCTGGAACTCATTGCCGGGGGAGGTAGTGGAAGCAGATACGATAGTGACTTTTAAGGGGCATCTTGACAAATATATGAATAGGATGGGAATAGAGGGATACGGTCCCCTGAAGGGTAGGGGGTTTTAGTTCCATCGGGCAGCATGGTCGGTGCAGGCTTGGAGGGCCAAAGGGCCCGTTCCTGTGCTGTAATTTTCTTTGTCCTTTGTTCTTTGAACGGCCTCCTTCTGCGCTGTAGGGATTCTATGAATCAACTGCATTCTGAAATCGAGGGCAGTTAGGGGTTGGCAATAAATGCTGGCCCAGTCAGCGACATTTACATGTGTAAAAGGAATTTAAAACCATTAATGGCTCCTAGTTTTGGACTGCCCCCACAAGTCACGACATCTTCTCTGCACGGTGCTATTATTAATTTTATTCTTGACAAATAAATGCAGATGAACCTATCAGGAGAAACTCGAAGCGAATGCTTATTTATTTATGGATACTTACACGGATCTTATTTTTAACCTTAGTCTGGCTAACAGTGCACTCCTGACGTAATCTACAATCATTTTCTCCTCAGAAACTTTGATTATAAGTTAAAATAAACTGAGGTGGCTCAGAGATTTTCACGGCCTGCTGTGAGGTTAGTCATGGACCTCCTACACAGCTTGACTGCTCCTTCTCTCAAGCTCCAAGCTAAATGTGAACAAAAAGGTCAATGAACAGTAGTTTGTACAAGCCCTCTTTGTTAACATTAGCCCACAAAGTCCAAAAGTAAACAGTTCCCATGCCAACATTCAATTTTATCTCAGATTGATGTGATCGCCATATCTTGTGTGAACTCTCGGTACCAGAAGAAAACCTTGTACGCATATCCATCGCAACATGGAAAGTTAAACCAAGGTAGAACCATGACAGCAAATGGTAGGGACCTGGGGAGTGTCGAGGAACAGAGGGACCTAGGACTCCAAGTACGTAGTTCATTGAAGGTGGCGTCACAGGTAGACAGGGTGGTGAAGAAGGCACTTAGCACACTGGCCTTCAGGGCACTGAGTATAGGAGTTGGGACATTATGGGCGGAAATTTACCCCCCTCCCGCCACGGGAATCGGAATGGGTGAGGGGCGGAACATGGGAAGGTCCGTTGGCCTCGAGCTGGATTTTACGGTTTCGAGGCCATAAAATCCTGCCCAATGTTACAATTGTATAAGTCGTTGGTGAGGCCACACTTGGAGTATTGTATCTATATCACCGTGTTATAGGAAAGACATTGATAAACTGGAAAGAGTGCAAAGATTTACGAGGATGTTGCCAGGATGAGTGGGCCTGAGTTATAGGGGGCGGTTGGCCAGGCTAGGACTTTATTCCTTGAAACGTAGGTGAATGAAGGTGTATAAAATAATGAGGGGCATAGATAGAATGAACGCACATAGGGGCGAATTTTCCCGTTCCGCCCGCCACGGGAATCAGATCGGGTAAGGGGCGGACCATGGAAAGGTCCATCGACCTCGGGCAGGATTTTCCGGTTTCAGGGAGAGCGATGCTGGAAAATCCCACCCATTGTTTTTTTCCCAGGGGAGTGGAATTGAAAACTGGAGGGCATACGTTTAAGGTGAGAGGGGCAACTTCTTCACACAGAGGGTGGTGCGTGTATGGAATGAGCTGCCAGAGAAAGTGGCTGAGGAAGGTTCAATAGCAACATTTAAAAAGCACTTGGATAAGTACATGGAGGGGAAAGAATTAGAGGGAAATGGGCCAAACATGGGCAATTGGGACTAGCTGGGAGGGCACCAGGGTCGGCACGGACTGGTTGGGCTGAAGGGCTTATTTCTATGCTGTATCGCTCTGTCACTCTATGTCTCTATGACTCTAAATGTCCTCTGTACCCTATCTTTCTTTGGAAGGTTCTGGGTATCATTGCAAAACCATCTTCCCAATTATGTCAATGGTGCCAGTGTGAGAGGGTGACCTTCCTGATTAATTAGGCAGCATCATAACAGTCAAGGATATGGGACAAGTTCAGGAAAATGGGATTAGCTTTTAGTGGTAGTTATTGTTGGCGCAGACTCGATGGGCTGGATGGCCTTTTCTGCACTGTAGGGCTCTATGACTCGACTCTGCATTCATCGCTGTTCCTTATTCTCAATGCCTTTACTATTTTCTTGGCCTTTCTTTTCCCAGTAATGATCTGTAACAGTCCCTTCTAATTGTACCCTCCTCCCCTATAGAAAGCAACTCAGTCAGTTATAAACATACGTTCCCACCGAGGTCTGTTTGAGCACATAATTAAAACCCTGACCTACATTAACTCAGACCAGCAGCGCCTCACAGTTTAAAACTCTCAGGCTTGTTTTTCAAATCCCTCCCCATGGCCCTGCCCCTCCCCAGCTCCGTAACCTTCTCCTGCCCCCCCCGACATATCTGGCCTCCTCCAATCCTGCTCCCTGGACCATCCCCAATTTTAGTTGCCCCACTCTTGGCGGCATGAATTCAGCTTGGTTTGAAGCTTTGTTGTCCCTGCAACGCTAGCTGTGAGCGGTGGCCACCGCTGGGACTTCAGGTAATCCTGAATAAAAAGAGGAATTTGGGCCGGCACGGTGGTACAGTGGTTAGCACTGCTGCGTCGCAGCGTCAGGGACCCAGGTTCGATTCCCGGCTCGGGTCACTGTCTGTGCGGAGTCTGCACGTTCTCCCCGTGTCTGCGTGGGTTTCCTCCGGGTGCTCCGGTTTCCTCCCACAGTCCAAAGGTGTGCAAGTTAAGTGAATTGGCCATGCTAAATTGCCCCTTAGTGTCCCAAGATGCGTAGGTTAGAGGGGTTAGTGGGATAAATAGATGAGGTTGCAGGGATAAGGCGGGGTGTGGGCCTGGGTTAGATACTCTGTCGGAGAGTCAGATCTGTTGGGCCAAATGGCCTCCTTCAACACTGTAGGGACTCTATGAGGTTATGAAGCTGTGATGTGGAGATGCCGGCGTTGGACTGGACTGGGAACAGTAAGAAGTCTCACAACACCAGGTTAAAGTCCAACAGGTTTATTTGGTAGCTCAAGTTTTTGGAGCGCTGCCCCTTCATCAGGTGAGTGGGAGTTGTGTTCACAAACAGGGCATACATAGACACAGACTCAATTTACAAGATAATGGTTGGAATGCAAGTCTTTACAGGTAATCAAGTCTTGAAAGTACAGACAATGTGAGTGGAGAGAGGGTTAAGCACAGGTAAAGAGATATGTATTGTCTCCAGCCTGGACAGTTAGTGAGATTTTGCAAGCCCAGAGAAGTCGTGGGGGTTACAGATAGTGTGACATGAACCCAAGGTCCCGGTTGAGGCCGTCCTCATGTGTGTGGAACTTGGCTATCAGTTTCTGCTCAGTGATTCTGCGTTGTCGTGTGTCATGAAGGCCGCCTTGGAGAACGCTTACCCGAAGATCAGAGGCTGAATGCTCGTGACTGCTGAAGTGTTCCTCAACGGGAAGGGAACACTCCTGCCTGGTGATTGTCGAGCGGTGTTCATTCATAGCGTCTGCATGGTTTCCCCAATGTACCATGCCTCGGGACATCCTTTCCTGCAGCGTATTAGGTAGACAACGTTGGCCGAGTCATAGAAAAGATAGAAAAACTACAGCACAAACAGGCCCTTTGGCCCACAAGTTGTGCCGAACACATCCCTACCTTCCAGACCTACCTATAACCCTCCATCCTATTAAGCTCCATGTACTCATCCAGGAGTCTCTTAAAAGACCCTATTGAGTTCGCCTCCACCACCCCTGACGGAAGCCGATTCCACTCGCCCACCACCCTCTGTGTGAAAAACTTACCCCTAACATCTCCCCTGTACCTACCCCCCAGCACCTTAAACCTGTGTCTTCTCGTAGCAGACATTTCCACCCTGGGAAAAAGCCTCTGAGAGTCCACCCAATCTATGCCTCTCAACATCTTATACACCTCTATTAGGTCTTCTCTCATCCTTCGTCTCTCCAAGGAGAAAAGACCGAGCTCCCTCAGCCTATCCTCATAAGGCATGCCACTCAATCCAGGCAACATCCTTGTAAATCTCCTCTGCACCCTTTCAATCTTTTCCACATCCTTCCTATAGTGAGGCGACCAGAACTGAGCACAGTACTTCAAGTGGGGTCTGATGAGGGTCTTATATAGCTACATCATTATCCCTGGACTCCGAAACTCAATCCCTCGATTGATAAAGTCCAGCACACCATATGCCTTCTTAACCACCTCCTCCACCTGCGGGGCCGATTTCAGAGTCCTATGGACCCGGACCCCAAGGTCCTTCTGATCCTGTACCGTACGAAGAGTCTTTCCCTTTATATTGTACTCCTTCATCCCATTTGTCCTACCAAAATGGACAACGACGCATTTATCTGGGTTGAAGTCCATCTGCCACTTCTCCGCCCAGTCTTGCATCCTATCTATGTCCCTCTGTAACTTCTGACATCCCTCCAGACTATCCATAACCCCACCAACCTTCGTGTCGTCGGCAAACTTACCAACCCATCCCTCCGCTTCCTCATCCAGGTCATTTATGAGTTGCAAGAGTATGTACCGTGTACCTGGTGGATGGTGTTCTCATGTGAGATGATGGCATCCGTGTCGAAGATCCGGCACATCTTGCAGAGGTTGCAGTGGCATGGTAGTATGGTATCATAGTCTCCTGAAGGCTGGGTAGTTTGCTGCGGACAATGGTCTGTTTGAGGTTATGCGGTTGTTTGAAGGCAAGAAGTGGGGGTGTGGGGATGGCCTTGGCGAGATGTTCATCTTCATCGATGACATGTTGAAGGCTCTGGAGAAGATGTCGTAGCTTCTCCACTCCGAGGAAGTATTGGACGACGAAGGGTACTCTGTCCGCCGTGTCCTGTGTTTGTCTTCTGAGGAGGTCAGTGCGGTTTTTCGCTGTGGCGCGTCGGAACTGTCGATCGATGAGTCGAGCGCCATATCCTATTCTTATGCGTCTGTAGGTGTCTGTTGCGATTCTTCTCATCCGCGCAGATCCTGTGTATACGGAGGGCTTGTCCATAGGGGATGGCTTCTTTAACGTGTTTAGGGTGGAAGCTGGAGAAGTGGAGCATCGTGAGGTTATCCGTGGGCTTGCGGTATAGTGAGGTGCTGAGGTGACCGTCCTTGATGGAGATGCGTGTGTCCAAGAATGCAACCGATTCCGGAGAGTAGTCCATGGTGAATCTGGTGGTGGGATGGAACTTGTTGATGTCATCATAGAGTTGTTTCAGTGATTGTTCACCATGAGTTGAAAGGAAGAAAATGTCATCGATGTATCTAGTGTATAGCATCGGTTGAAGGTCCTGTGCGGTGAAGAGGTCTTGTTCGAACCTGTGCATGAAGATGTTGGCATATTGAGATGTGAATTTGGTCCCAATGGCTGTTCCATGTGTCTGGATGAAGAACTGGTTGTTGAAAGTGAAGACGTTGTGGTCCAGGATGAAGCGGATGAGTTGTAGAATTGCATCTGGAGATTGGCAGTTGTCAGCGTTGAGTACTGAGGCAGTTGCAGCAATGCCACTGTCGTGGGGGATGCTGGTGTAGAGTGCCGAGACATCCATTATGACGAGGAGTGCTCCTGGTTCAACTGCTCCATGTGTGCTGAGTTTCTGTAGGAAGTCCGCAGTGTCGCGACAAAAGCTGGGGGTTCTTTGTACAATGGGTTTCAGGATGCCCTCGACGTAGCCGGAGAGGTTCTCGCACAGGGTCCCATTGCCTGATACGCTGGGATGGTCGGGTGTGTTGGCCTTGTGTATCTTCGGGAGGCAGTAGAGATCTCCAACGTGGGGAGTAAGTGGGATGAGAGCACGGAGGGTGCTCTGAAGGTCCGGATCAAAGGTCTTGATCAGTCTGTTGAGTTGATGGGTGTGTTCTTTGGTTGGATCTGTGGGTAACTGTCTGTAGTGTTCCTCGTTGTTCAGTTGTCGGTACACTTCTTTGCAGTAATCCGTTCTGTTCAGTATGACGGTGGCCCCTCTGCTGGTTTGATGACAATGTTGCGGTTGGTCTTGAGAGCGCGGATGGCGTTGCTTTGTGCTTGGATGACGTTTGGGGCTGTCTTGTGAGTGCGGCTGATGAATCTGGCATTGACGAACCTTCTGACGGCTTGGGCATACATGTCGAGTCGAGGGCAGCGGCCTTCCGGAGGAGTCCAATTCGATTCTTTCCTCTTCGGTCGCTGCACCGCGGATCTCTCTGTCGGCTGTTCCGGTTCATTGGCTATCTCATTGTGTTCGCTGTTGGCCTCTTGGGGTTTGTGGAAGAACTCCCGCAGCCTCATTTGCCTGATGAATTCCTCTGTGTCTGCTGCGAGTCTGATGGGGTCCATTTTGGTGGTGGGGCAGAAATTGAGCCCTCGGTTATGAAGCTGGACAGAAAGGGTTATAGGCAGGGGGAGGCTGGTAGTCCCCTCCCTGGCACAGGGAGAGAGTATGAGAGACTGGTGGGGGTGGAGGATTAAAGGGAAGGATATCCCCAAAGGAGCCCCACTCCCACCACCACTCCACGTTACCCGACACCAGTCTGTGCCGTGAAAGAACCATAGAATCATAGAAACCCTACAGTACAGAAAGAGGCCATTCGGCCCATCGAGTCTGCACCGACCACAATCCCACCCAGGCCCTACCCCCATATCCATCCACTAATCCCTCTAACCTACGCATCCCAGGAAACTAAGGGCAATTTTAGCATAGCCAATCAACCTAACCCGCACATCTTTGGACTGTGGGAGGAAACCGGAGCACCCGGAGAAAACCCACGCAGACACGAGGAGAATGTGCAAACTCCACACAGACAGTGACCCGAGCCGGGAATCGAACCCAGGTCCCTGGAGCTGTGAAGCAGCAGTGCTAACCACTGTGCTACCGTGCCGCCCCTCTGATGGTCTATCCACCTGGTGTGGGCTTCCCTTAGCCAATGGAGAAAATACCAGTGGGGTTGGGAATAGGTATTTGTGGCCATTAATTGGTCACTTAAAGGCCTCAACAGACACACGGTAAAATGGGACACCCACGCCTCCACTGGATATCCCCCCACAGCCTGCATAATATAGGAGACTGGTTGGGACAGGCGGGTAGGTGGTGGGCAGGGTACATGCTGCACCTGATGAGGGTCCCCTCCCTCTCCACTCCCTGACTCTCCTTCCCCTTCAAGCTCCCATCCCCACCTTCCAACCCGCTGACAGGGAATCTTAAATATGCATAGTGTCATGCAAGCTAGTTACTGATAAATCCAATAAAGAAATCAGAGAATTGTTACAACACAGAGGAGGCCATTCGGCCCATTGCGCCTCTACCTGCTCTCTCCAAACGAGCATCAGGGCTTAGTGCCATTCGTAGTCCCCTGCCTTTCCCCAGTACAGTAAGAAGTTTAACAACACCAGGTTAAAGTCCAACAGGTTTATTTGGTAGCAAAAGCCACACAAGCTTTCGGAGCTCCAAGCCCCTTCTTCAGGTGAGTAGGAATTCTGTTCACAAACAGAGTTTATAAAGACACAGACTCAATTTACATGAATAATGGTTGGAATGCGAATACTTACAGCTAATCAAGTCTTTAAGAAACAAAACAACGTGAGGCTCCCCACGCTCCCCAGTACCCCTGAACATTGTTTCTATTCAACAATTCACCCAAAGAGTGGTGAGCCTGTGGAATTCATTACCACAGGAAGTAGTTGACGCCAAAACACTGAATGTATTCAAGAGGCGGCTGGATATAGCACTTGGGGCCAATGGGATCAAAGGTTATGGGGAGAAAGCAGGGTTAGGCTATTGAGTTGGATGATCAGCCATGATGGTGATGAATGGCGGAGCAGGCTCGAAGGGCCGAATGGCCTCCTCCTGCTCCTATCTTCTATGTTTCTTTGATGTCCTGTCAAAGTGGCGGAGTTGAGGGCGGGAATTGTCGAGATAATCTGACTGTTCGTTCTGGCGGTGGAGGTCAGAGAGCAAACACATGGGAGCCAATCAGACTGAACCTTTCCATTGCCATTGAGGTCACTTGTGAAAGGTTAATGGATCAGGAGGCAACTCAAACCCAAGAGCACAAGAATTAGGAACAGAAGGAGGCCATTCAGCCCTCAAACCTGCTGCACCACTCAATAAGATCACATTTGATCTCATTTCAGATTCAACTTCACTTTCCTGTCTGCCTCTACTCCCTTACTGATCAGAAATCTGTCTAACTCAGCCTTGGATATATTCAATGACCCAGCCACACTGCTCTCTGGGGGAGAGAATTTCACTGATTAATGACCCTCTGGGAGAAAACAAATTCTTCTCATTTTAGCCTGAATTGGGAGACCCTCCATTTTCAAGCACTTCGAGGGAACCATCCATTGGAACTCCCCCACCTTGCCTGCCACGGAATCGGAGCGGGTGAGGTTCAATCTTTGTTGACCTCGGGCGGGAATTTCCGGTCTCACTCGAACGAGGCCATAAACTCCTGCCCATCCTCTTAGCATCCAGCCCGTCAACTGCCCTCAGGAACATGTTCCAACAAGATCACCTCTCACTTTTCTAAACTCCAATGAGTATAGTTCAAAGTTTTTAAACCGGAAGAGAAAATGCTGGAAAATCTCAGCAGGTCTGGCAGCATCTGTAAGGAGAGAAAAGAGCTGACGTTTCGAGTCCAGATAACCCTTTGTCATCTTTGACAAAACTTTGACAAAGGGTCGCCTGGACTCGAAACATCAGCTCATTTCTTTCCTTACAGATGCTGCCAGACCCGCTGAGATTTTCCAACATTTTCTCTTTTGGTTTTAGATTCCAGCATCCGCAGTAAATTGCTTTTATTAAAATTTTAAGAGTTTTTTTTAAAGTTTAAAGTTTTTAAAAAGTTTTTTTAAAGTCTTAATTAGTGTCACAAGTAGGCTTTTGTTAACACAGCAATGAAGTTACTGTGAAAATCCCATAGTCGCCACACTCTGGCGCCTGTTCAGGTACACTGAGGGAGAATTTGGCATGGCCAATGCACCTAACCAGGAAAGCAGAGAACCCAGAGGAAACCCACACAGGTCCAACCTGTTCAACATTTCCTCACAAGACAGCCCCTCCGTCCTGGGAATCAGCCCCAGTCAATCTTCTCTGAACTGCCCTGAATGCAGTTTTTTAAGTAAGGAGACTAAAGCTATACCCAGTGCTCCAGAAGGGGTGTCACCTGCTGTTCCTCTTGCAATAATCGCCAACATTCCTTGTGACTCTGCTAAGCCGATACAAGAGTGGTTTCTGATTGGCTGAACTGCTCACTCAACTTTCCATGTGTCCTAATGTTTGGAGCATCCAGACTTGAGATTTGGAGTTTGCTGTTAGCTGATTATGGTCAGACTGGAATGTCTCTGTGTCAATAAGGAGCAAGTCCGGTATTTTCTGCAGCCCAGAACCTCCTCAGCCAACATACGCAGAGGATGACACAACAGCATAGCGTGGGAATCTGCAATTTGGCCAGACTCAGTCTGCTTACCTGGGCAATGCTTTTTACTCAACTCCTCTCTGGAAGTCAGTGACTCAGTCCTGGGTCACAGCATTGCTTTGTCCAGTTATCTAATCTTCCATTAACTATGACTAACAGAATCCCCCAGTGACTTCACTAATAAGAGCTTTATGCAACGGAACTGCATGCAAGTACACCATGGGGTCACTGAGTCATCTTCAGCACACATTCAGTCCCATTGAGTCCACACTGGCTTTCTGTAGAGCAATCCACTCAGTTCCATTCCCTCGATCTATGTCCACTGCAACTCTCACCAACTTTTACAGATGCACCATAGAAAGCATTCTTTCTGGTTGTATCACAGCTTGGTATGGCTCCTGCGCTGTCCAAGACCGCAAGAAACTACAAAAGCCGTGAATGAAGCCCAGTCCATCAAAACAGCCTCCCATCCATTGACTCTGTCTACAATTCCCACTGCCTCAAAAAGGTAGCCAACATAATTAAGGATCCCACGCACCGTGGACATTCTCTCTTCCACCTTCTTCTGACAGGAAAAAGATACAAAAGTCTGAGGACACATACCAACCAAATCAAGATCAGCTTCTTCCCTACTGCCGTCGGACTTTTGAATAGACCCACCTCGCATTAAGTTGATCTTTCTCTACGCCCTAGCTATGAATGTAACACTACATTCTGCACCCGCCCCTTTCCTTCTCTATGAATGGTATGCTTTGTCTGTATAGCGCGCAAGAAACAATACTTTTCATTGTATAATAAAGTAACCATCCAATTTCCCCCTGAGATCATTCATCATCTCCACTTTCACCACCTTCATGGGCAGTGAGTTCAAGGCAGTGCCACTCACTGGCTAAAGGTTCCTTCCTTACATCCCCCTCCTTGCGTCCCTTGTCCAAAACTATACAGCTGTGTCTGTTTAGTCCTTGTACTATCAGCTAATGAGCATACAGGCAGGGTTTGATTTGATTTGATTTATTATTGTCACATGAATTAACATACAGTGAAAAGTATTGTTTCTTGCGCGCTGTACAGACAGAGCATACCGTTCATAGAGAAGGAAAGGAGAGAGTGCAGAATGTAGTGTTACAGTCATAGCTAGGGTGTAGAGAAAGATCAACTTTAATGCAAGGTAAGTCCATTCAAAAGTCTGACAGGAGCAGGGAAGAAGCTGTTTTTGAGTCGGTTGGTACGTGACCTCAGACTTTTTCCCGAAGGAAGAAGGTGGAAGAGAGAATGTCCGGGCTGCGATGGGTCCTTAATTATGCTGGCTGCTTTGGCCAGGCAGTGGGAAGTGTAAACAGAGTCAATGGATGGGAGGCTGGTTTGCGTGATGGATTGGGTTACATTCACGACCTTTTGTAGTTTCTTGCGGTCTTGGGCAGAGCAGGAGCCACACCAAGCTGTGATACAACCAGAAAGAATGCTTTCTATGGTGCATCTGTAAAAGTTGGTGAGAGTTGTAGTTGACATGCCAAATTTCCTTAGCCTTCTGAGAAAGTAGAGGCGTTGGTGGGCTTTCTTAACTATAGTGTCGGCATGGGGGGACCAGGACAGGTTGTTAGTGATCTGGACACCTAAAAACTTGAAGCTCTCGACCCTTTCTACTTCGTCCCTGTTGATGTAGACAGGGGCATGTTCTCCTTTACGCTTTCTGAAGTCGATGACAATCTCCTCCATTTTGTTGACATTGAGGGAGAGATTATTGTTGCCGCACCAGTTCACCAGATTCTCTATCTCATTCCTGTACTCTGTCTTGTCATTGTTTGAGGTCCGACCCACTGTGGTGGTGTCGTCAGCAAACTTGAAAATCGAGTTGGAGCGGAATTTGGCCGCACAGTCATAGGTGCATAATGAGTATAGTAGGGGGCTATAATAGAAAGTTGGCCACTCAGCCCCTCGAGCATGCTTGCTGTTTAATAAGATCATGTCTGGTCACCTATTGATAGAAAGGATATAATTAAACTGGAATGAGTGCAGAAAAGATTTACTCGGATGCGACTGGGACTTGATGGTTTGAGTTAAAAGGAGAGGCTGGATAGACTGGGACTTTTTTTCCCTGGAGCGTAGGAGGCTGAGGGGTAATCTTATAGAGGTCTATAAAATAATGAGGGGCACAGATCAGCTAGATAGTCAACATCTTTTCCCAAAGGTAGGGGAATCTAAAACTGGAGGGCATAGGTTTAAGGTGAGGGGAGAGAGATACAAAAGGGTCCAGAGGGACAATTTTCTCACACAGCGGGTGGTGAGTGTCTGGAACAAGCTGCCAGAGGCAATAGTAGCGGCGGGTACAATTTTGTCTTTTAAGAAGCATTTAGATGGTTAAATGGATAAGATGGCTATAGAGGGATATGGGCCAAACCGGGCATTTGGGACTAGCTTCATGGTAAAAACTGGGTGGCATGGACAAGTTAGGCCGAAGAGCTTGTTTCCATGCTGTAAACCTCTGTGAGATGTTTTGCTATCCTGCAGCACAAAAGCAGGCCATTCAGCCCAACTGTTTCATGTTGGGGCTGATGCTCCACACGCGCTGCCTCCCACCTCTCTTCATCTCACCCCATCATCCTAACCTTGTATTCCTTTCTCCCTCACAGGTCCATCCAGCTTCCCCTTCATTATCCCCGATACTACCAGATTGAAACACACAGGATCCTGAGGGGTATTGACAGGGTGATGTGGAGAGGATGTTTCCTCTTGTGGGAGAATCTAAAACTCGGGGTCACTTGCACTGAGTTGATCTTTCTCCACACCCGACACCTATAGTACTTTGAAAGTTTAGTCATAGCACAAATCAATTCCAGCCTCCCAGATTGCCTTGATTCAATACAGTTCGCCTATCGCCACAACAGGTCCACACATTTACATAGGTAATCCCCCTAACCCATACATCTTGGGACACTAAACAGCAATTTAGCATGGCCAATCCACCTAATCTGCGCAGGACTGTGGGAGGAAACCGGAGCACCCGGAGGAAACCAATGCAGACACGGGGAGAACATGCAAACTCCACACAGTCATCCAGGGCCGGAATTGAATCTGGGTCCCTGGCGCTGTGAGGCAGCAGTGCTAACAACTGTGCCACCGAGCTGCCCTAATTATCTCTCTTATGAGACATGCCAAGGAATTCACTGAATTGGGCACTGGAAAGGTATGAGTTATCAACTGGCTGCCAGCTATTGGCTGTTAGTAATGGTCACTTATCTTAATATTCTGGCTTCTTTCTCTGCCCCAGATAATTGGGTTCTGCAGACAAACTCAGTGGCAGTGAAGACAATTTCAACAAACATCTTTCGAGAATCCAGTCTCACCTTATAATTTTTTTGATGTATTTTGATCCATTCTTTGGAGTGGGAACATGCACTAGTTTCAGTTTTAAAGATTTAAAGTTTATTCACAAGTGTCACAAGTAGGCTTACATTAACACTGCAATGAAGTCCGGCCCTGGATGACTGTGTGGAGTTTGCATGTTCTCCCTGTGTCTGCATTGGTTTCCTCCGGGTGCTCCGGCTTCCTCCCACAGTCTTTTGCAGGTTAGGTGGATTGGCCATGCTAAATTGCTGTTTAGTGTCCCAAGACTGTGAAAATCCCCGAGTCGCCACACTACGGCGCCTGTTCGGGAACACTGAGAGAGAATTTAGCATGGACAATGCACGCAAAACAGTAAGTCTAAGTTTATTTATTAGTGTCACAAGTAGGCTTACATTAACACTGCAATGAAGTTACTGTGAAAATCCCCTAGTCGCCACACTCCAGTGCCCGTTCGGGTACACTGAGGGAGAATTTAGCACGGCCAGTGTACCTGACCCGCACGTCTTTTGGACTGTGGGAGGAAACCAGAGAACTCGGAGGAAACCCACGCAGACACGGGGAGAACGTGCAGACTCCGCGCAGACAGTGACCCAAGCCGGGAATCGAACCCCGGTCCCTGGTGTTGTGAGGCAGCAGTGCTAACCACTGTGCCACCGTGACACTCCATTGGAGGAGTTAATGAATCCTTGTAGCTACTACAAATACCACTTCCATCTCATTGAGAATCTGAAATTGTACACTGTCAGTTAATATCACCGGCACTGGGGAAACAACATTTCATTTTGCTAGAATTTACATATTGAAATACAGGAGCAAACACAAATGCAAATAAATAAAGAGGGTCGTGAATACCGATAGATAATGGCTCTGAATGTTTTCACAAATACAAGTCAAGATCAGACTTTGAACATCATTAATATTAAAAGAACATCAGTATTCAGGGATTAAAAAAAACACATTACAATTTCAAATGAGGTAGAGTTAGAATCCTTTTTTAAAAAAATGTGTATGTGTATGTTTTTGTTCATCCAAGGTGAGGCTTCAGCTCTGAGTGAGACAACTCTCCACTTCTAATATAACGATTAACATTCCCGGGTCAGTTCTGACAAGTGGTAAAACCTGCCTGAGCAATCTTCCTTCACCTTTTCTCTGTTCCCCCTCATTCTCACATCCACAGCCTGCCTCAAGGTAATGTTACTAAGCGTCATCTGTGGCTCCATTTTTAATTATTTGCTCATTGGATGAGAGGATCACTGGCAAGATCGGCATTTGTTACTCATAGAATCCCTACAGCGCAGAAGGAGGCCATTCGGTCCATCGAGTCTGCACCGACCACAACCCTACCCAAGCCCTATCCCCATCACCCCATGCATTTACCCTAGCTGGTCCCCCTGACACTAAGGGGCAACTTAACATGGCCAATCCACCTAACCCGCACATCTTTGGACTGTGGGAGAAAACCGGAGCACCTGGAGGAAACCCACGCAGACACGGGGAGAACGTGCAAACTCCACTAATTGAGAGCAGTTAGGAATCGGCCACATTGCTGTTGGTCTGGAGTCTAGGGTGGCACGGTGGCACAGTGGTTAGCACTGCTGCCTCACAGCGCCAGGGACCTGGATTCGATTCTCGGCGTGGTTCGCTGTCTGTGCGGAGTCTGCACTTTCTCCCCGTGTCTGCGTGGGTTTCCTCCGGGTGCTCTGGTTTCCTCCCACAGTCCAAAAGCCATGCTGGTTAGGTGCATCGGCCATGCTAAATTCTCCCTCAGTGTACCCGAACAGGCAACGGAGTGTGGCGACTCGGGGATTTTCACAGTAACTTCATTGCAGTGTTAATGCAAGCCTATTTGTGACACGAATAAATAAACTTTACTTTACTTCACCCGGTAAGGATGGCCGATTTCCTTTGACACCAGTAAACTAGATAGGTCTTTGTGAGAATCAGTAAAGGTTTCATGGTCACCATTACTTACATGAGCTTTTATATTTCTGATTTTGTCCATTTTGTGGTGTGGTTTATGGTGTGGATTTCATAACAGTGGTATAATCAGAAAAGGTTAGCATGGATTTACAATAGGGAAATCATGCCCAACAAATCTATTGGAATTCTTTGAGGATGTAACTAGTAGAGTTGACTGAGGAGAACCTGTGGATGTGATTTATTTAGACTTTTGATGAGGTTTCACGTAACAGACTACTATGTAACGTTAAAGCACATGGGATTGCAGGTAATGCCTTGAGATGGATAGAAAGCTGGTTAGCAGATAGGAAGCAATGAGTTAGCATAATGAATCTTTTTCTGATTGACAGGCAGTGACTAGTGAGGTTCCGCAGGGATCTGTGCTAGGACCCCAATTGTTCACATTATATATTAATGATCTGGAAGAGGGAACAGAATGTATTATCTCCAAATTTGCAGATGATACAAAGTTGGATGGGAGGAAGAGCTGTGAGGAGGATGCAGAGATGCTTCAGTGTGATTTGGACAGGCTGCGTGTGTGGGTATATGCAGTGTATTGTGGATAAATGTGAGGTTATCCACTTTGGTAGCAATAATAGGAAGACAGATTATTGCTTGAATGGGTGTAAATTGAGAGAGGTGGATACTCAGCGAGACCTTGGCATCCTCGTGCATCAGTCGCTGAAAGTAAGCGCGCAGGTACAGCAGGCAGTAAAGAAGGCAAATGGAATGTTGGCCTTCATAGCGAGAGGATTTGAGTGTAGGGATAGGGATGTTTTGCTGCAATTGTACAGGGCATTGGTGAGGCCACACCTGGAGTATTGTGTGTAGTTCTGGTGTCCTTATCTGAGGAAGGATGTCATTGCTATAGAGGGAGCACAGCGAAGGTTTACCCGGCTGATTCCTGGGTTGGCAGGTCTGTCATATGAGGAGAGACTAAGTCAGTTAGGATTATATTCACTGGAGTTTAAAAGAGTGAGAGGGGATCGCATGAAACTTATAAAATTCTAACAGGGTTAGACAGGGTAGATTCAGAAAGAATGTTCCCGATGGTGGGGGAGTCCAGAACTAGGGGGTCATAGTTTGAGGAAAAGGGGTAAACCTTTTAGAACTGACATGAAGAGAAATTTCTTCACCCAGAGGGTGGTGAAGGTGTGGAATTCACTACCACAGAAAGTAGTTGAGGCCAAAACATTGTGTAATTTCAAGAAGAAATTAGATATAGCTCTTGGGGCTAAAAGGATCAAGGGATATGGGGGGAAGGGGGGATCAGGATGTTCATTTTGATGATCAGCCATGATCAAAATGAATGACGGAACAGGCTTGAAGGGCTGAATGGCCTCCTCCTGCTTTTATTTTCTATGTTCCTATCTTTCTAACCCATGTCCCCAGAGCATCAGCCTGGGCCTCGATATTCCTACTGCAGTCACTAAGCTACCATCTTTCTCCCTCTTCCTCTGGGTTGTCTCCAAGTCAGAAGGTTACGGTTTCAAACCCTGTTGCGGGAAAAATCCAAGCCGAGGCTCTTGTGCCAGTAGTGAGGGAGTGCTGCACTGTTGGAGGTGCGGTTTTTTAGATGAGGCCTTAAACCAAAGTCCCATCTTCTACTTCAGGTGAATTGAAAAGACTCCACTGCACCATTTCCAAGAAGAGCTGGAAAATTATCCCCTGTGTTGGTGCTAGTATACAGCAAGTAATTAGGAAACCTGATAGAATGTCATCATTTATTAGTGGGAAATTTATTAATGTTAGGGTAGGAGATCAGAAACCCCAAGTTATATTGTGAAGTTAGACTAGACCCCAACTATTTTGCTATTTTGAAAGTAAGGTATTTCATTCCCAGTGTGATCCTATTGACACACTAGGGAGCTTTTATCAAAATGAACTTTATTTAACAACACAGTTTAACTATAACAAATGAATTAGTTTAACTTTTACCAATTGAACAACATTTAAACGTGACAAGATACAATTCTTAACTGCTAATCTATCTCTATTAGCTCCAATTCAAGCAATATTCCTCATTTTGACTTAAATACCTCTTCAAAATCAGTTAGCAAACTCCAGGTTTACATGCTTGTACTTGGGCTGTTAGTCCTTGAACCTCCAGAACACTTCTGGAGAGAGAGAGACAGAGAGAGACCTATTTCTCCTAGCAGATCCCAAATAGCAGCCTCCAGAGAGAGAGAGAGAGAGAGACCTCTTGCCTCTTTCAGAATGCAGCAGTAACTGCCTGCTTTTCTCTGTAAGCTTAGCTTCTAACCTGAAGCACATGACTTTGCCAGTCAACCTAATGAAAACTATGCTCTGAAACCCCGGGGGGGGGGGGGGGGAAACCACATAAACAAAAATGCATTAACTCAGATTAAAACAAACACATCCTGAGCTAAAATTAATCATCAGCCTGCATTTTCAGCTTTTGAGCTGCCTGGTGCAGACAAATTGGCACCGGGTAAAATAGAGCTGAATTTTAAACGTACCCCTCACATGATATGAATATATTTCTCAAAGGCACAGTGTCATTACAATTACAGAAGTAGGGAGGTTATGCTTCAGTTGTACAGGGCATTGGTGAGACCACATCCGGAGTATTGTGTACAATGTGGGGCTCCTCATTTAAGCAACGATGTGAATGCCGTTAGAAGCAGTTCAGAGAATGTTTACTGGACTAATACCATGAATGGGTGACCTGTCTTATGAGGAAAGAGGTTAGACTTGCATCCAGTGCAGTTTAGAAGAATAAGAGGTGACGTGATTATAGCCTTTAAGAAGCTCAAAATGACAGACTCAAAGCATAAAATACAGGAACAAGTGTCAACTGATGGATAAATATGTAATCCTCTCCCGTACTGCATTTATAATGGTTTATATGATAACACAGAGGAACAAGGTTGCAAGCCAATAATGGCAGATAGGCAGAAGGAAGTGTTAGCACCAGTTAGAACTCACCCTTAATGAGACTGTGAACTGCTGACTGAGTGTTCACCGCAGATTTTGACATCTGTATATTATTCATCAGGTGAAACCAATAAATATATTTTGACAAATTTACACAGGTCCATGGTGTGAGCACACTGATGCAAACCAGGCAATTGCATATAGCGGCAAGATCTGCGGGGGTGGCAGCAAACTGAAGGAACTTTTCATGTAACGACACAATTAAACAAACAGGCTCAGGCAGTGGGAATGAAAGGCTACACCCACTGATACATATCCCGAAATATTGACATACAGATCTATTTCCATGTAGACATATCCATTTCCATGTACTTACATTGAAGTCATTCCCAGAATTTCCCATTACAATCCTCACTGATTATGTGGCAGTTTTACAGATTTGTATTTCAATGAGCCAGGGGCGACACGGTGGCACAGTGGTTAGCACTGCTGCCTCACAGCGCCAGGGACCCGGGTTCAATTCCCGGCTTGGGTCACTGTCTGTGTGGAGTTTGCACATTCTCCCCGTGTCAGCGTGGGTTTCTTCCGATTTCCTCCCACAGTCCAAAGGTGTGCGGGTTAGGTGGATTGGCCGTGCTAAATTGCCCTTTAGTGTCAGGGGGACTAGCTAGGGTAAATGCATGGGGTTATGGGGATAAGGCCTGGGTGGGATTGTGGTCGGTGCAGACTCGATGGGCTGAATGGCCTCCTTCTAAATGATTATAAATAATATCTAAGATGACCATGAAACCATTGTTGATTGTTGTAAAAACCCATCGGGTTTAGGGAAGGAAATCTGCCGTCCTTACCCGGTCTGGCCTACATGTGACTCCAGAGCCACAGCAATGTGGTTGACTCTTAACTGCCCTCAGAAATGGCAGAGCGAGATACTCAGTTGTATTCAACTGTTACAAATGGAACAAAAAGGAATGAGACTGGAAGGATTAACCAGCATCAACCCAGGCATCGGAATCAACAACGGCAAATCCAGCCCTGTCGACCCTGCAAAGTCCTCCTTACTAACATCTGAGGGCTGGTGCCAAAATTGGGAGAGCTGTTCACAGACCAGTCAAGCAACAGCCTGACACAGTCATTCTCACGGAATCATACCTTACAGATAACACCCCAGCCACCACCATTACCATCCCTGGATATGTCCTGGTCCACCGGCAGGACAGACTCAACAGAGATGGAGGCACAGTGGTATAAAGTCAGGAGGGAGTTGCCCTGGGAGTCCTTAACATTGACTCTGGACCCCATGAAGTCTCATGATATTAGGTCAAACATGGGCAAGGAAACCTCCTGTTGGTTACCGCATGTCTTTCCCCTCAGCTTATGAATCAGTACTCCCCCATGTTGAATACCACTTAGAGGAAGCACTGAGGATGGCAAGGGTGCAGAATATATTCTGGGCGGGAGACATCAATGTCCATCACCAAGAGCGGCTCGGAAGCACCATCACAGACTGAGCTGGTTGGGTCCTAAAGGGCATCGCTGCTAGACTGGGTCTACAGAAGGTGGTGAGGGAACCAACAAGAGGGAAAATAGACTTGATTTCATCAACATGAACCTGCCTCCCGCAGATGCATCTGTCCATGACAGTATCGGTAAGAGTGACCACTGCACAGTCCTTGTGGGGACAAAGTCCCGCCCTTCACATTGAGAATAACCTCCATCGTGTTGTGTGGCACTATCACCGTGCTAAATGGGACAGACTTCGAACCGATCCAGCACCTCCAGACTGGGCGTCCATGAGGCGCTGTGGGCCATCAGCAGCAGCGGAACTGTACTCCAGCACAATCTGTAACCTCATGGCCCGGCATATCCCCCACTCAGCCATTACTATCAGCCCAGGGGATCAACCCTGGTTCAATGATGAGTCCAACAGGTTTATTTGGTAGCAAATACCATAAGCTTTCGGAGCACAGCTCCTTCGTTAGATAGGGTGGATATCTGTTGTAAGAACAGATATCCACCCTATCTGACGAAGGAGCTGTGCTCCGAAAGCTTATGGTATTTGCTACCAAATAAATCTGTTGGACTTTAACCCGGTGTTGTGAGACTTCTTACTGTGTCAATGATGAGTGCAGGAGGGCATGCCAGGAGCAGCACCAGGCATACCTAAAAATGAGGTGTCAACCTGGTGAAGCTACAACACAGGACTACTTGCATGCAAACAGCAAAAACAGCAAGTGATAGACGGGGCTAAGCGACCCCACAACCAACGGATCAGATCTAAGCTCTGCAGTCCTGCCACATCCAGTTGTGAATGGTGGTGGACAATTAAACAACTCACTGGAGGAGGAGGCTCCAGAAATATCCCCAACTTCAGAGATGGAGGAGCCCAGCACTCACTGCAAATGATAATTTGCAGAAGACAATTGCAACATCTTCAGACAGTATTGCCGTGTGGATGATCTATCTTGGCCTTCTCCAGAGGTCCCCAGCATTACAGATGTCAGCCTCCATCAATCCGATTCACTCCACGTGATATCAAGAAACAAAAGAACCATAGGATCCTTACAGTGCTGAAAGGGGCCATTCAGTCTATTGATTCCGTATCGACTCTCTGAAAGAGCACTCAGACATGCTATGTAGCTTAAAACGGCACGGTGGCACAGTGGAGGGCAGCACGGTAGCACAGTGATTAACACTGCTGCCTCACAGCGCCAGGGACCCATGTCCGATTCCCAGCTTGGGTCACTGTCTGTGTGGAGTTTGCACATTCTCTCCGGGTCTGCGTGGGTTTCCTCCGGGTGCTCCGGTTTCCTCCCACAATCCAAAGATGTTCAGGTTAGATTGATTGGCCATGATAAATTGATCCTAGCGTCAGGGGGATTGACAGGGTAAATACATGGAGTTACGGGGATAGGGACTCGGTGGGATTATGGTCGGTACAGACTCGATGGGCCAAATGGCCTCCTTCTATGATTCTATGACTATGGGCTTGTTTCTGCTGGATTTTAGAAGAGTAAGAGGCAACTTGATTGAAACATGGGAGGTCCTGAGGGTTATTGCCAAGGTGGATGTGGAGAGGATTCTTTTTATTCATTCATGGAATGTGGGCGATGCTGGCTTTGCCAAAGTTTGTTGCCTGAAATGTGGAAGGTGGTGGTGAGCTGCCTTCTTAAACCACTGCAGCCCATGTGGTGTACGTACACCCACTGTGCTGTTAGGGAGGGAGTTCCAGGATTTTGACCCAGTGACAGTGAAGGAACATACGATATATTTCCAGGTTCCAATATATTACCATTGAGCAGAAACTGAACTGGACTAACCATATAAATACTGTGGCTACCAGAGCAAGTCAGAGGCTGGGAATCCCACGGCGAGTAACTCACCTCCTGACTCCCCAAAACCTGTCCACCATCTACAAGGCACAAGTCAGGAGTGTGATGGAATTCTCTCCACTTGCCTGGATGGGTGCAGCTCCAACAACACTCAAGAAGCTCGACACCATCCAGGACAACGGATAAACCCAGGCGTGGGTTTCCTCCGGGTGCTCCGGTTTCCTCCCACAGTCCAAAGATGTGCGGGTGAGGTTGATTGGCCATGCTAAATTGCCCCTTAGTGTCCTGGGATGCGTGGATTAGCAGGTAAAATATGTAGGGATATGGGGGTAGGGCCTGGGTGGGATTGTGGTCGATGCAGACTCGATGGGCCGAATGGCCTCTTTCTGTACTGTAGGGTTTCTATGATTTCTATGATCTATGACAAAGCAGCCCCGCTTGATTGGCACCCCATCCACAAACATTCACTCCCTCCACCACTGACGCACAGTGGCAGCCGTGTGTACCATCTGCAGTGACTCATCAAGCCTCCTTTGACAGCACCTTCCAAACCTACAATCTCTACCACATAGAAAGGCAAGGGCAGCAGACACATTGGAACACCATCACCCGGAGGTTCCCCTCCAAAACACTCACCGTCCTGACTTGGAAATATATATCGGTCGTTCCTTCACTGTCACTGGGTTAAAATTCCTGGAACTCTCTCTCTAACAGCACAGTGGGTGCACTTACACCACATGGATTGCAGCAGCTCAAGAAGACAGCTCACCACCACCTTCTCAAGGGCAAACACGAACGGGTGATAAATGCTGGCTTTGTCAATGATGCTCACATCTCATGAAAGAATAAAGAAATCTTGACCAAAAGCTTGGTCTGAGAGGTAGGCTTTAAAGAGGAGGGAGAGAGATAGAGAGATGAGGGAGAAAGGTTTAGGGAGGGAATTCCATAGCTTGGGACTGCAGCATCTGAAGTCACGGAGCAGTGGAAATTGAGAAGGTGCAAGAAACCTGAATTGGAGGAGTTTCTTGCAACTCGGCCAACGTTGTCTACCTGATACGCTGCAGGAAAGGATGTCCCGAGGCATGGTACATTAGTGAGACCATGCAGACACTATGACAACGGATAAATGCACACCACTCGACAATCACCAAGCAGGAGTGTTCCCTTCCTGTCGGGGAACACGTCAGCAGTCAAGGGCATTCAGCCTCTGATCTTCGGGTAAGCGTTCTCCAAGGCGACCTTCAAGACACACGACAACGCAGAATCGCTGAGCAGAGACTGATAGCCAAGTTCCGCACACATGAGGACGGCCTCAACCGGGATCTTGGGTTCATGTCACACTATCTGTAACCCCCACAACTTGCCTGGCCTTGCAAAATCTCACCAACTGTCTTGGCTGGAGACAATTCACACCTCTTTAACCTGTGCTTAACCCTCTCTCCGCTTGCATTGTCTGCACCTCTAAAGACTTGATTACCTGTAAAGACTCGCGTTCCAACCATTATCTTGTAATTGAGTTTGTGTCTATACATGCCCTGTTTGTGAAACAAATCCTGCACTCACCTGGTGAAGGAGCGGCGCTCCGAAAGCTCGTGCTACCAAATAAACCTGTTGGACTTTAACCTGGTGTTGTGAGACTTCTCACTGTGAATTGGAGGAGAACAGAGATAGCGAGGGGTTGTAGGGTTTGAAGAGGTTACAGGAATAGGGAGTGGTGAGGCTGTGGAGGGATTTGAACACAAGGATAGGGACAGTTTTACTCGTACAATGAGAAGCGACTGAGACCTCTCCCTCAGCACAAATCACCTGACTTGGCTATGTTTATTCAGACCCATTGCATTTTTGTCATATTCTTAAAGAAATGCACTGAAATATTGAAGATTATGTAAAGGTAAATTAATTCAAACCTTATTAATTCTGTGTATTAATCAAACGGAGGGAAGTGGAGGCAGTAATTAAAGTAGCGATTGTGTTAGCTAGTGGGAGATACCAGAAAACAAATTAAGCCAGTTTGCAGAAACCAATGGTATTGTACGGAACTAATTGTCTCTGACTGAAACAGAACAGCACACTAATTGCAAACGTACATTTCAATGTGTATTGAACCATTATTTAAATGCGGTTTGGATTATTTATAGGCAGTACTTACAAAGATTTCTGAAGCATCAAAATGTGTCTGCTTTTGGGGATTTATTGCTATTGACAGAACTCCACATAACGTGTATCTGCCAGTGTTACATTTTTCTGAATGGAGGTCGGTCACCAGTGGAGTGCCCCAGGGATCTGTTCTGGGACCCTTGCTGTTTGTCATTTTCATAAATGACCTGGATGAGGAAGTGGAGGGATGGGTTGGTATGTTTGCCGACGTCACGAAGGTTGGTGGTGTTGTAGATAGGTTGGAAGGAATGTCAGAAGCTGCAGCCTGACATAGATAGGATGCAAGACTGGGCGGAGAAGTGGCAGATGGACCTCAACCCGGATAAATGTGTAGCGGTCCATTTTGGCAGGTCAAATGGGATGAAGGAATATAATAAGAAGGGTAAGACTCTTAGTAGTGTAGAGGATCAGAAGGACCTTGGGGTCCGGGTCCATAGGACTCTTAAATCGGCCTCGCAGGTAGAGGAGGTGGTTAAGAAGGCCTATGGTCTGTTGGCCTTCATCAATCGAGGGATTGAGTTTAGGAGTCGGGAGATAATGATGCATCTTTATAAGACCCTCGTCAGACCCCACTTGGAGTACTGTGCTCAGTTCTGGTTGCCTCATTACAGGAGGGATGTGGAAATGATTGAAAGCGTGCAGAGAAGATTTACAAGGATGTTGCCTGGATTGGTTGGCATGCCTTATGAGGATAGGTTGAGGGAGCTCGGTCTTTTCTCCTTGGAGAGACGAAGGATGAGAGGTGACCTGATAGAGGTGTACAAGATGTTGAGAGGTATAGATTGGGTGGATTCTCGGAGGCCTTTTCCCAGGGCTGAAATGGCTGCTACGAGAGGACACAGGTTTAAGTTGCTGGGGAGTAGGCACAGAGGAGATGTCAGGGGTAAGTTTTTCATTCAGAGGGTGGTGGGTGAGTGGAATCGGCTGCCGTCAGTGGTGGTGGAGGCAAACTCGATAGGGTCTTTTAAGAGACTTCTGGATGAGTACATGGGACTGAATAGGATTGAGGGTTATAGGTCAGCCTATATATAAGCCTAGGTAGGTAGAGACATGACCGGCGCAACTTGTGGGCCGAAGGGCCTGTTTGTGCTGTATTATTTCTATGTTCTATGTTCTATGTTGTAGATTTTAGTTGCAATGCAGGTTTTGCAGCTGTTTTGCGAATATCTAGTTCATAAGTCATGAATTTTGGACGGTATCTTTCGGTTTTGGGAATGAAGGTTTCAATTGTAGAATCTGATGGAGAGACTGATGAGCAACCATGAAGTAAATGCATTTCAGGCAGGGTGAGAGTTCATTACTCAAAGGTTGGGGCCAAGTTGACTTCAGCAGTTGACAGTTCGAAAGTTAAGATCATAAAATGGCGGTGGGGGTGGATGGGGGCTTACGCAGCTCTGGGGAGGCAGTGCACAGTGGTATTGTCACTGGAGTAGTAATCCACAGACCCAGGACAAAGTTCTGGGTTCGAATCCCACCATGGCAGATGGTGAAATTTGAATTTAATAAAAATCTGGAATTAAAAGTCTGGAACTGGAAACATAACGGCTGGAATTCTCCGATGTCATTTGTCCCGCCCCCCCGCTGCCAGCAAGAATGGAGAATTTGGCGCTCAGCCAAATCTCCATTCACTGCAGCAGGACTGGAGAATCCCAGCTGCGAGTGAGGTCAGAAAATTCCACCCTAGGTTTGCAGTCATTTGAATAAAGGATTTAAGATATTCCTGTGGTTTCCCAGAATTAAGGAAAGCTTTCATAGAATCCCTATAATGCAGAAAGGGGCCTTTTGGCCCATCGAGTCTGCACCAACTCTCCGACAGAGCATCTTACACAGGCCCAACCCGGGCCTTATCCTCATAACCCCATGCGTTTACCCTGCTAATCCCCCTAACCTACACATCTTGGGACACTAAGGGCCAATTTAGCATGGTCAATCCACCTAACCCGCACATCTTTGGATTGTGGGAGGAAACCAGAGCACCCGGAGGAAACCCACGCAGACACGGGGAGAGTGTGCAGAATCCACACAGACAGTGACCCAAGCCGGGAATCAAACCTGGGTCCCTGGAGCTGTGAGGCAGCAGTGCTAACCACTGTGCCACCGTGTTAGTTAATTTCCATTTCTATCTGGGAAGAGGCCTTGGTCACATTGCTATGAAGATGGCTGGAGTTTAGTAAGATTGTACAGTTTGAGTTTATCTCTGTGAATTTCACATAGACACCAGGCAAGACTGCTTGAGAGAAGAAACTAAGTGACTGTGTCAGATTTGGGTCTTATGTAACAAAAACAGAAAATGCTGGAAAATCTCAGCAGGTCTGACAGCATCTGTGGGGAGAGAGTAGAGCCAATGTTTCAAGTCTGGATGACTCTTCGTCAGAGGTCTGACAAAAATTACAAGAAACTACAGAAACTACAAAAGATCGTGAATGAATCCCAATCCATCACGTAAACCAGTCTCCCATCCATTGACTCTGTCTACACTTCCCGCTGCCTCGGCAAAGCAGCCAGCATAATCAAGGATCCCCCGCACCCCGGACATTCTCTCTTCCACCTTTTTCCATTGGGAAAAAGATACAAAAGTCTGAGGTCACGAACCAACTGATTCAAGAACAGCTTCTTCCCTGCTGCCGTCAGACTTTTGAATGGACCTACCTCGCATTAAGTTGATCTTTCTCTACACCCGAGCTATGACTGTAACACTACATTCTGCACTCTCTCCTTTCCTTCTCTATGAACCGTATACTTCATTTGTATAGCGCACAAGAAACAATACTTTTCACTGTATACTAATACATGTGACAATAATAAATCAAATCAAACATTGGCTCTATCCTCTCCCCACGGATGCTGTCAGACCCGCTGAGATTTTCCAGCATTTTCTGTTTTTGTTTCAGATTCCAGCATCCGCAGAATTTTGCTTTTACCTTGGGTCTTATGTGGCTGGAAGCTCCTTGGAATTTGGGAGATGAAACCAGAGCGACACCTGACACCGGGCGGCACGGTAGCACAGTGGTTAGCACTGCTGCTTCACAGCACCAGGGTCCTGGGTTCGAGTCCTGGCCGGGTCACTGTCTGTGTGGAGTTTGCACATTCTCCTTGTGTCTGCGTGGGTTTCCTCCGGGTGCTCCGGTTTCCTCCCACAGTCCAAAGATGTGCGGGTTAGGTTGATTGGCCAGGTTAAAAATTGCCCCTTAAGAGTCCTGAGATGCGTACATTAGCGGGTAAAGTATGTGGGGGTAGGGCCTGGGTGGGATTGTGATCGGTGCAGACTCGATGGGCCGAATGGCCTCCTTCTGCACTGTAGGGTTTCTATGATTCTATGATTCTATGACATAGAGTGAATGCTGCATCTACCATCCATGACACAACCTACAAGTGAGAGCTGGTCTTCAGTATAAAGACAAAGTTGGAAAGGGGGAAGATGTGGAGGACGTGTGGCATCTAATATCGCACAGCAGATTCTGACAAACAAAGCAATGAGATTCATTAAATAAAAACTGAATGAGTTGGAAATACTCGGCAGGTCTGGCGGCATCAATGGAGAGAGAAACTGAATTAACAGATTGACTCGAAAATGATTCAGCTTCAGAACTGAAGGGAGATAGAAATACGATGGGTTTTATGATGCTGAAAGCCGGGGTGGGGTGGGTGCGGGGGGTGGTGGGGGGGGGGGGAGGGAATTGGGGGGGAAGGAATATCAGAAGGGGAGGTGTTGCATAGTGTAGAGGGCGAGAGAGATCGAATAGCAATTTGTAGAACAGAAGGCAAAGCAACCTGTACTGGTATTAGTAAAGAAACAAAGCATTTGTCCCATGTGTGTGTTGCAATGATAATGTGCTTCTAAAAAATCATGCTTCTTGTAAGGGGTATGTTTAAAATTCAGCTCTGGTTTACCTGGTGTTGATCTGTCTGCTCCAGACAGTTCCAGGCTGAGAATACAGGAGATAATTGATCCTAGATAATGGGGTGTTTGTTTTAATCTGAACCTCATGCACTTTTTGTTTATTTTTGGTTTTTACCCTGGGGTTTCAGAGTAGTGTTTAATTAGGTTGATTGGCGAGAGACAGAGTCATGGGAATGGGTGGAGCTAGGCTTACAGAGACAAGCAGATTGTAACACTACATTCTGCACTCTCTCGTTTCCTTCTCTATGAACGGCATGTTTTGTCTGTATAGCGAGCAAGAAACAATACTTTTCACTGTATGTCAATACATGTGACAATTATAAATCAAATCAAATTAAATCAAATCAGGCAGTTTCTGCTTGGGTCTGCAAGAAACAAGAGGAGGGGAATTCTCCGGCCATGCTGGTCTAAAAGCTGGAATTTCCTGCCCGGCTGTCATTGGCGTTTCACATTCTCCACAATCCGTCTGCCAAAATTCCAGTGCGGGTGGGGGAGGAGAATTCCAGTCGAGGTGATTTTTTTTCTCTCTCTGGAGTCTGCTGTTTGAAAGCTGCCAGAAATAGGTATTGCTCTCCAGAGCTGTTCTGGAGGCTTGAGAACTCGAAGCCCACATACCAGCACGTAAGCCTGTGTTGTTTGCTGACTGATTGAAGGGAAGTTTAGGTCTATGAGGAATATTACTTAAATTGGAACTAATAGAGGTGGATTATCAGTTAAGAACTCTATCTTGTCCTGTTTAAGTTTCAACTGGTAAAATTTCAGCTAATTCATTTGTTATAGTTAAACTCTATTGTTAAATGGAGTTTGTTTTGATAAAAGGCTGACACAGTGCTGACACGGCTGCCTCACGGTGCCAGGGACCCAGGTTCAATTCCGGTCTTGGGTCACTGTCTGTGTGGAGTTTGCACGTTCTTCCCGTGTCTGTGTGGGTTTCCTCTGGAGGCTCTGGTTTCGTTCCACTGTCCAAAGATGTGCAGGTTAGGTGCCCTTAGTATCCAAAAATGTATAGGTTAGGGCACTAGTGGGGTAAATGTGTGGGGTTACTGGGATAGGGTGTGGTGGGCCTGGGTAAGATGCTCTGTTGGAGGGTCGGTGCAGACTCGATAGGCTGAATGGCCTCCTTCTGCACTGTAGGGATTCTATGATTATATGATCTATTCTTAGTGATTGCTGCAGCCATAAATAAAGTTTATTTATTAGTGTCACAAGCAGGCTTAAAATTGCAATGAAGTTACTATGAAAATCCCCCAGTCGCCACACTCCGGTGTCTGTTCGGGTACACTGTGGTGAACCATCGTTGGTTCCCACTGGATAGTACTGGGCCAGGGCTGGCCAGCACTATGGGAATGTATATAGGTTACTGTGGGATTGTACTAATGTTGTTGTTGGGCTAGGGTGGGATTGATACACCTGTGATTGTTACTGTTGTGGCACATCCCAGTCGGGCTCCGCCTCCTGGGAGAGGTATAAGACCCCCTGCTTGGACGGGACCCCTTCAGTCTGGGATAGTGTGTTAAAGTTCTGATAGTTCCATTGTTAGTTAATAAAAGCCTTCTTTTACCGAAGCTTTGAGCCTCGTGTCCAATTGATGCGCATCAATTTTATTAACTAAAATTAAACTCTCGACAGAAGTAAAAAAGAAAGGACAGTATGGAGCAAATCCTTAAGCCAGAACGTCTGACGCTAGATCCACGTGCGGTGGGCGCTTCTAACACCTTCGACCACTGGCTGAAGTGTTTTGAAGATTACCTAGCAGCCTCCGCAGCGGTCACCACAGATGATGACAGACTCCGGGTCCTCCATGCGAGGGTAAGTGACACTGTCTACCTCGCGATCCGTGCGGCCACCACTTACCCGAAGGCCCTCGAGCTTCTAAAGAAGCGCTATACGAAACCTCCTAACGAGATCCACGCTCGTTACCTCCTCGCTACACGACGTCGGCAGTCGGGCAAAACCATGGAGGACTACGCCAATGAGCTCTTGCAGCTAGCCAGGGGCTGTGACTGCAAAGCTGTGTCGGCTGAGCAGAGCATGTACGACCTCGCCCGAGATGCGTTTGTGGCCGGGGTCGGGTCTTCATACATCCGTCTCAAGCTGCTAGAAAAGGGGAATCTCAACCTGACCCAAGCTATGGAATTAGCTGAAATGCTTGAGGCGGCTTCGAAGAGCTTGGTCCTGTATCCGGAGGACCACGTGGAGACAACGTGGCAGGAGCAGTCGCAAATCCCTCCTCGCCCCTCGGGCTTGAAGTGCAGTGTTATGGCGTGCTCCCATGTGGACCAGACGACGGCTGCAGCCCCATGCGGCCCGCGGTGCTACTTCTGCAGAGGAGCCAAACATACACGACAAAAGTGTCCCGCTAAAGCGGTAGTCTGTACCGCATGCGGTAAAAAGGGGCATTATGCGAAGATGTGCAGATCGAAGCCCAGGAACGGCAGTGCGGCCTGTGACCCTTCGGAACGGGGATCATCACCATCGTCGTCGAAGTACTCACGGGGTTCGTCCACGTGCGAGTCCAGGACGACGCCATTGCGGTCGACGGAGTCGGAGAAGGATGACCACCGGGGGTCGCTACGTTTGGAGCCCTCACCCATGTGCGATTCATGGGGGTGGCCATTTTGGTCGACGATGACCATGAGCGACCAGCAGGGGTCCTCAGCATCGACCTCAGCTGCCTGCAGTGACGTTCACGGACCAACGGTGGCGTCGATCACCCTGGACCAGGCTAAGCCTCACAGGCTTGATTGTTCGATGATGGATATACAGGTAAATGATCATGCAATTTATTGCCTGTTTGACAGTGGGAGCACTGAGAGCTTTATCCACCCTGACACGGTGAAGAGGTGTGGACTCCAGATTCAACCTGCCAAACAGACAATCTCTATGGCATCAAGGTCCCGGTCTGTCGCTGTGCTAGGACGTTGTGTGGTAACTTTGAAAGTGCAAGGCACAATTTACGAGTGTTTCAGGCTCCTTGTGTTGCCGCATCTTTGCGCACCAATTCTCCTCGGACTAAACTTTATGGTCCACATGAAGAGTGTGATCCTACAGTACGGTGGGCCACTCCCTTCGCTGACAGTGGGAGAACAGCTGCAGTCTCCAAATTGTCCAAAGCGCCCCGCCTGCAATCTTTCTACGTTAAAGATCACCACACCCTCTTTATTTCAGAATCTGGTACCAGGCTGCAAGCCCATCGCTACTAAAAGTAGGCGTTACAGCACTGAAGATCGGATCTTCATCAGATCTGAGGTTCAGCGACTCCTCAAAGAAGGGATCATACAGCCCAGTGTTAGTCCGTGGAGAGCACAGGTTGTGGTGGTCTAGAGCGGGAACAAACCCCGGATGGCCATTGATTACAGTCCGACCATTAACCGATATACGCAGCTGGATGCGTATCCTCTCCCGTGCATATCTGATATGGTCAATCAGATTGCGCAGTACCGGGTGTTCTCCACCATAGACCTCAAGTCCGCCTACCACCAACTCCCCATTTGCCCAGAGGACCGACAATACACGGCCTTTGAGGCGGATGGTCGTCTGTATCATTTCCTTAGGGTTCCATTTGGTGTCACCAATGGGGTCTCGGTCTTCCAGCGTGCTATGGACCGAATGGTGGACCAGAACAGGCTGCGGGCTACCTTCCCGTACCTGGATAATGTCACCATCTGCGGCCGTGATCAGCAGGACCATGACACAAATCTCCAGAACTTCTTACGCACTGCATCTCGCCTGAATTTGACCTACAACAGGGAGAAGTGTGTATTCCGTATGCGCCGGTTAGCCATCCTGGGATACGTGGTGGAAAACGGGGTCATTGGCCCTGATCCAGACCGTATGCGCCCCCTTGCTGAACTTCCCTTGCCCGCTAGCGCAAAAGCACTGAGAAGATGCCTAGGCTTCTTCTCCTATTATGCGCAGTGGGTCCCCAACTACGCGGACAAAGCCCGTCCGCTTATTAAGTCCACGACTTTTCCACTCACGCCAGAGGCCCAATTGGCCTTCAAGGAATTGAAACACGACATCGCAAAAGCCACGATGCACGCGGTAGACGAATCCATCCCTTTTCAGGTGGAAAGCGATGCATCTGATTTCGCCCTGGCCGCCACACTAAACCAGGCAGGCAGGCCCGTCGCGTTTTTTTCCCGCACCCTCCAATGCCCCGAAATTCGGCATTCGGCGGTGGAGAAGGAGGCCCAGGCTATTGTGGAGGCCGTCAGACACTGGCGCCATTACCTGGCGGGAAAGCGGTTCACCCTGATCACGGACCAGCGGTCCGTGGCGTTCATGTTCAACAACACGCAGAGGGGCAAGATCAAGAATGACAAGATCTTGCGGTGGAGAATTGAACTCTCCACCTATAACTCTTATATCATGTATCGTCCAGGGAAACTCAGTGAGCCCTCGGATGCCCTCTCGCGCGGAACATGCGCTACTACGCAGGAGGATCGCTTGAACGCACTCCATAATGACCTGTGCCATCCTGGGGTCACTCGGCTCTACCACTTCATAAAAGCCCGCAACCTGCCTTACTCGGTGGAGGACGTCAGATCAGTGACAAGGAGCTGTTGGATTTGCGCGGAATGCAAACCGCACTTTTACCGACCTGACCGGGCACATTTGGTCAAGGCCACTCGCCCCTTCGAGAGGCTGAGTGTTGATTTTAAGGGCCCCCTTCCCTCAACAGATCGGAACGTGTACTTTCTGAACATAATAGACGAGTACTCCCGGTTCCCGTTTGTTGTCCCCTGTGCGGACACATCGGCTGCCACGGTGATCAAGGCATTCCGTGATCTTTTTACCCTGTTCGGGTACCCCAGCTATATCCATAGCGACAGGGGCTCGTCGTTCATGAGCAATGACTTGAGGCAATTCCTGCTCTCATACGGGATTGCCTCTAGTAGGACCACGAGTTACAACCCTAGGGGTAATGGACAGGTGGAATGAGAGAATGCTACAGTCTGGAAGGCTGTCCTATTGACGTTGAAGTCCAAAGGCCTTCCAGTCTCCCGTTGGCAGGAGGTCCTCCCTGATGCGCTTCACTCCATTCGCTCCCTCCTGTGTCCGGCAACCAATGCTACTCCCCACGAGAGGATGTTCTCATTCCCTCGGAAGTCGTCCTCGGGGATATCTTTACCAGCCTGGTTGACGTACCCAGGACCCGTCCTCCTGCGGCGACATGTAAAGGCCCGCAAGTCCGTCCCCTTGGTCGAACAGGTCCACCTCCTCCACGCCAACCCTCAGTATGCCTATGTGGCATATCCTGACGGGCGAGAGGACACAGTCTCGATCCGAGACCTGGCGCCAGCAGGGGACGTAGCAACTCCTGTCGCTCCCATACCCCCAGTGACGAATCCCTTATCCCTTATTTCTCCCCCGGACGTGGCACGGACAGCACCGGGACCAGTGCTTAACAGTTTTACTCCAATGCACAGCTTGCCTGAGACCTGAAGATCGTCGCCATCGCAGAATGTACCGGGATCCCCTGCACTACCGTTTCATCAGGGTCAACCGGCCCGTGAGTCCGTGGGAGAACAGCTGGACGCTGTTTTGGGGAGAACGCCACCGCAAGCACCTACTCCAGTGTCACCGCCGGTATTGAGGAGGTCACAACGACGGTGCGGTCCTCCAGACCGTCTGAACTTATAATCTGTTGACATTTCAGTCTGTTTTCGCACCCCGCCGGCCTTTGTTCTCAAAGGAGGGGTGAATGTGGTGAACCATCGTTGGTTCCCACTGGATAGTACTGGGCCAGGGCTGGCCAGCACTATGGGAATGTATATAGGTTACTGTGGGATTGTACTAATGTTGTTGTTGGGCTAGGGTGGGATTGATACACCTGTGATTGTTACTGTTGTGGCACATCCCAGTCGGGCTCCGCCTCCTGGGAGAGGTATAAGACCCCCTGCTTGGACGGGACCCCTTCAGTCTGGGATAGTGTTTTAAAGTTCTGATAGTTCCATTGTTAGTTAATAAAAGCCTTCTTTTACCGAAGCTTTGAGCCTCGTGTCCAATTGATGCGCATCATACACTGAGGGAGAATTTAGCACGGCCAATGCACCTAACCAGCACATCTTTGGAGTGTGGGAGGAAACCGGAGCACCCGGAGGAAACCCACGCAGACACAGGGAGAACGTGCAGACTCCGCACAGACAGTGACCCAAGCCGGGAATCGAACCCAGGTCCTTGGAGCTGTGAAGCAGCACTGCTAACCACTGTGCCACCCTGCCGCCCCACCACTGGGGCACGCTGGCCCAGGGGCCAGCAAGGGGCAGTCACCGATGTAGCTTTGGGATTGGTAAAATGAGCTTGTGGTTGAGAATTATGGGCAAATATAATTGACATCATTAGAACTGGGAACTGAGAATAGCAAAGATCTCTACAATCTACAATCTCTGCTTTTTGTCTTTCTTCAATTCCTCAGCCCGGCCTGGGTGATTATATATTCTTTCTTAAGTATCGTCTAGTCTGAGTGTTGTTTCATCCTTGTTGTCTGGCCGTGTGGTAGATTTACAACCAGTGCTTTATGCTGCAATTAGCAACAGCCCTGGAACATGGCAGGGTGTTTCTGGAACCTTCCGCCCATTCTCCATTCACCAGTCACCTCCAACTCTTCAAGGTAAATGAATATTAATGTGATGCCCTTCAGGTTTGGTGACATCTTAGTCATTCTGTACCCAGAAATATCATTTCTTCCTCAAGTTGACAAAAGTACATTGACTAACGGAGGCGGGCTTACAATGAAACACACAGCCCTGCAGGGCAGGATTTCAGCCAATGAGGGGTGTCCAAATTGAGAGGTGGCTGCGGGAGCACCAATCAGAGCCTGGCAGCTCTGAACTTGCTGATAGACTCACTGAATTTGAATGAGCCTATCAGCAGGCAACAGAGAACGGCATCAGGATCTGATTGGTGGAGAGCACTTAGCGTGGGCAAACATTGTCTGTGCCACTTGAGAGGTGGTGGTGACTTAGAATAACAGAACCCCTACAGTGCAGAATGAGGCCATTTGGCCCATCGAGTCTGTACTGAACACAATCCCACCCAAGCCCTATTCACATAACCCCACACATTTACCCCGCTAACCCCCCCTGACACTAAGGGGCAATTTAGCATGGCCAATAAACCTAACCCACGTATCTTTGGAGTGTGGGAGGAAACCGGAGCACCCGGAGGAAACACACGCAGACACGGGGAGAATGTGCAAACTCCACACAGACAGTGACCTAAGGCCGGAATCGAACCTGGGTCCCTGGCGATGTGAGGCAGCAGTGCTAACCGCTGTGCCACCGTGCTGCCCAGAGCAGTTTGAATGGAGAGCAGTTTGGAAGGATCTCCTAACCGCTCTGAAGTTTCTGATCTGCCTCTCAGTAAATCAGCAGCCAGATTTCTGACATTTGGGCCTGGAAGCCTGAGGCAACAGTGAGGTCACCGACCTTACTACATCAGGTCATAGAGTCAGAGAGTCAGAGAGGTTTACAGCATGGAAACAGGCCCTTCGGCCCAACTTGTCCAAGCCGCCCTTTTTTTTTAAACCCCTAAGCTAATCCCAATTGTCCGCATTTGGCCCATATCCCTCTATACCCATCTTACCCATGTAACTATCCAAATGCTTTTTAAAAGACAAAATTGTACCCGTCTCTACTACTACCTCTGGCAGCTTGTTCCAGACACTCATCACCCTCTGTGTGAAAAAATTGCCCCTCTGGACACTTTTGTATCTCTCCCCTCTCACCTTAAACCTCTGCCCTCTAGTTTTAGTCTCCCTACCTTTGGGAAAAGATATTGACTATCTACCTTGTCTGTGCCCCTCATTATTTTATAGACCTCTATAAGATCACCCCTCAGCCTCCTATGCTCCAGAGAAAAAAGTCCCAGTCTATCCAGCCTCTCCTTATAACTCAAACCATCAAGTCCCGGTAGCCTCACCGGTGGGGACCTGTGAGGCCTTCAGTGAGGACTGAGGCAGGGGTGCTTGTCAAGGGCTGTTGAGGGGAGCCTAGACCTCCAGGCCAGGGCTGAGGTGGAGGGGCAGGCAAACATCCAAAGAAAAAGCAGAGGCCAGGACAGGTAAAGCCTGTAGCCAGGCAGCTAGCCAGGGGCAAGAGGAGAGCAGTCAGGCTGGGAGGTGCAAGGGCTGGGCAGGCGTGGCCCAATTTCCGGGGAGCAGCGGGCTGACTCGTCCAGAGGCCAGGGCTGAGAATGAGAGCAGCAAGGGCGAGAGCGGAGACCAGGTCAGATGGCCAGTAACAACAGTCAGACAGTCAGATAGCCCCCAGCACAAATACCAGCATAGCCCGTCACGGGGAGCAGCTACAGCAGGGGCGACTGGACCCCCAGACCAGGGGTGTCGAGGGCAAAGGAGCCACGTAAGCCACGTAATTTTTATTAATGACTTAGAGGAGGGGGCTGAAGGGTGGATCAGTAAATTTGCTGATGACACCAAGATTGGTGGAGTAGTGGATGAGGTGGAGGGCTGTTGTAGGCTGCAAAGAGACATAGATAGGATGCAAAGCTGGGCTGAAAAATGGCAAATGGAGTTTAACCCTGATAAATGTGAGGTGATTCATTTTGGTAGGACTAATTTAAATGTGGATTACAGGGTCAAAGGTAGGGTTCTGAAGACTGTGGAGGAACAGAGAGATCTTGGGGTCCATATCCACAGATCTCTAAAGGTTGCCACTCAAGTGGATAGAGCTGTGAAGAAGGCCTATAGTGTGTCAGCTTTTATTAACAGGGGGTTGGAGTTTAAGAGCCGTGGGGTTATGCTGCAACTGTACAGGACCTTGGTGAGACCACATTTGGAATATTGTGTGCAGTTCTGGTCACCTCACTATAAGAAGGATGTGGAAGCGCTGGAAAGAGTGCAGAGGAGATTTACCAGGATGCTGCCTGGTTTGGAGGGTAGGTCTTATGAGGAAAGGTTGAGGGAGCTAGGGCTGTTCTCTCTGGAGCGGAGGAGGCTGAGGAGAGACTTAATAGAGGTTTATAAAATGATGAAGGGGATAGATAGAGTGAACGTTCAAAGACTATTTCCTCGGGTGGATGGAGCTATTACAAGGGGGCATAACTATAGGGTCCTTGAAGGTGGCAACACAGGTGGAGAAGGTGGTGAAGAAGGCATATGGTATGCTTGCCTTTATAGGACGGGGTATAGAGTATAAAAGCTGGAGTCTGATGATGCAGCTGTATAGAACGCTGGTTAGGCCACATTTGGAGTACTGCATCCAGTTCTGGTCGCCGCACTACCAGAAGGACGTGGAGGCGTTAGAGAGAGTGCAAAGAAGGTTTACCATGATGTTGCCTGGTATGGAGGGTCTTAGCTATGAGGAGAGATTGGGTAAACTGGGGTTGTTCTCCCTGGAAAGACGGAGAATGAGGGGAGATCTAATAGAGGTGTACAAGATTATGAAGGGGATCGATAGGGTGAACGGTGGGAAGCTTTTTCCCAGATCAGAAGTGACGTTCACGAGGGGTCACGGGCTCAAGGTGAGAGGGGCGAAGTATAACTCAGATATTAGAGGGATGTTTTTTACACAGAGGGTGGTGGGGGCCTGGAATGCGCTGCCAAGTAGGGTGGTGGAGGCAGGCACGCTGACATCGTTTAAGACTTACCTGGATAGTCACATGAGCAGCCTGGGAATGGAGGGATACAAACGATTGGTCTAGTTGGACCAAGGAGCGGCACAGGCTTGGAGGGCCGAAGGGCCTGTTTCCTGTGCTGTGCTGTTCTTTGTTCTTTGTTCTTGGTTCATGGTGGGAGATATAGGAAGGATATCAGAGGTAGGTTCTTTACGCAGAGAGTGGTTGGGGTGTGGAATGGACTGCCTGCAGTGATAGTGGAGTCAGACACTTTAGGAACATTTAAGCGGTTATTGGATAGGCAGATGGAGCACACCAGGGTGATAGGGAGTGGGATAGCTTGATCTTGGTTTCAGATAAAGCTCGGCACAACATCGTGGGCCGAAGGGCCCGTTCCGTGTTGTACTGTTCTATGTTCTATGTTCTATGTTCTATGTAACTTCACAGGGAGCCCAGTAGGGAGGCAGAGCGTAAGGCCCCCAGCTTCCCACTGCCTCGGCAAAGCAGCCAGTATACTCAGGGACCCCATGCACCCCGGGCATTCTCTCTTCCACCTTCTTTCGTTGGGAAAAAGATACTAAAGTCTGAGATCACGTACCAACCGACTCAAGAACAGCTTTTCTCTGCTGCTGTCAGACGTTTGAATGGACCTATCTTGCAGTAAGTTGATCTTTTTCTACAATCTGGCTATGACTGTCACATTACATGTTGGTGATCTGGACACCTAAAAACTTACAGCTCTCAACTCTTTCACTTCGTCCCCGTTGATATTGGCAGGGGCATGTTCTCCTTTACGCTTCCTGAAGTCAATGACAATCTCCTTCATTTTGTTGACATTGAGGGAGAGATTATTATCGCCGCAACAGTTCACCAGATTCTCTGTCTCATCTCAACTGTGTCTCATCTCAACGTGGTTTCCATTGGACAAAAATATGGCAGAGGACTGGGGGCCAATCCAAGGAAATTTCCATCAGAAGTCTAGATTTTTTTTGTTTTCAAAGATGCAATAATGCAGCTGAGAGTTTCTGCAGCATCCTGTAACCCCTTAGTGTAAGTAGCTCAAGGCTGGTTACCAGCAATCTTCTCTTGTTGAAGGAAAGCAAAATAATGCAGATGCTTAAATCTGAAATAAAAATACTGGAAAAACTCAGTGATCAGGCAGCATCTGTGGAGAGAATCAGAGCCTCATCCATGTGTCAGGAAAAGAGATGAGGGTAAGGACCCAGAGTGGGACTGGAATAATGTATGTCCCAAAAAATGTTAGGCATGGCTAGGACCCATGCAGATACCCAGAGCAACACCTTTCACTTGGAGGATCTTCTGACGAAGGGTCATCCAGACTTGAAACATTGACTCCATTCACACTCCACAGATGCTATGATGTGGAGATGCCGGCATTGGACTGGGGTTGGCACAGTAAGAAGTCTCACAACGCCAGGTTAAAGTCCAACAGGTTTATTTGAAATCATGAGCTTTCGGAGCACTGCTCCTTCATCAGGTGAGTGGAGAGTTGGGTTCACAAACACAGTATATATAGACAGGGACTCAACTGCAAGATAATAGTTGGAATGCGAGTCTTTACAGGTAATCAAGTCTTTACAGGTACAGACAAGTGCGAATGGAGAGAGGGATAATCACAGGTTAAAGAGGTGTGAATTGTCTCAAGCCAGGAGAGTTAGTAGGATTTTGCTGCCCAGGCCAAATGGTCAGGGTTACACGTAGTGTGACATGAACCCAAGATCAGTTTCTGCTTGGCAATTAATCTTGCAAAATCCCTGTGTTTGCATGAGTTTCTTCCGGGTGCTCTGGTTTCCTCCCACAGTCCAAAGATGTGCAGGTTGGGTGGATTAGCCATGCAAAATTGCCCCTTAGTCGTCAAAGATGTGCAAGTTATGTGGATTGGCCATGCTAAACTGCCCCTTAATATCCAAAGATGTGTAGGTTAGATGGATTAGCCATGGTAAGGTAAATTGCCCCTTAATGCCCAAAGATGTGCAGATTAGATGGATTAGCTATGGTAAATTGCCCCTTAATGTCCAAAGATGTGCAGGCTAGGTTGAGTGGCCATAGTAAATTGCCCCTTAGTGTCCAAAGATGTGCATGTTAGTTGGATTGGCCATGCTAAATTGCCCCTTAAAGACCAAAGATGTACAGGTTATGTTGAGTGGCCATGCTAAATTGCCCCTTAATGTGTAAAGATGTGTAGGTTAGATATTTAGCCATATTAAATGTGTGGGGTTACAGGTATAGGGCCTGGGTAAGATACACGGTCAGAGAGTTGGCACAGACTCGATGGGCTGAAAGGCCTCCTTCTGCGCTGTCGGGATTCTGTGAAGTTCTCAGAGCTGTGGGAGAGATCTTGTTTGTTTTAGGATAACACTGGGTCAACGTAAATAGTTCTACAGGTTCGCAGTTCACCACGCGTCTCTTCAACCCCTGAACTCCTTCAATTGGGCTTTCAGCGAGCGTTGTTAACACACTGTTAGTTTTCCTGTAAGATCTGTAAGCCCAGTATATAATACCTCAACTGTCGATTGGTTTCATATGCTGACAATTAGAAACTACAAAGATATCATGTTCCTCACAATAGACCGATGCAGCCTCAGAACATCTGGCAAAGCATAAGCCTTAAGCACGGCAGAGAGGCAGAGCGAATAATAATTAACTGGCAGAGATTCTAGCTATGTTAATATTTCACTTTATTCTTTCTTTCAATTTAGATAGGCAAGTGATGTAATCAACCGGTACATTTTAATAGAATGAATTTCAAGTCATAATGATAAGACCTGGTGAAGATTCCCTCCAAAGTGGCTTAGAGAGATTTCAGAAACAGATTTTTGCTTCAAAAATGTAATTAAAAAAATTACTTCTTTCAATTTTAATTAGGGGAATCTATTGCACTTGTGATAGAAGAGCAGTTATCTAACTCTGTTGCCTTAAGCTACTCAATGTTCAGGTAAACCTCTTGAGATGTATCTAACACACTGAGAAAGCTTTCATTCACCTTGAGATTATACAATGTTTAGGAACATAGGGGCTGGATTTCTCCCAAAAAATCCAAAGTGTTGAATTTGCGGGAAAGCTGGGCTAATTCAGGCTGATTTTTCAGTGGGAGTTCAGACTAGAATCTGAATTAGGCCATTCAGCCCATCGAGCCTGTTCCATCATTCAATATGATAAGGCTGATTGGACATTTCAATGCCTTTTACCCACACTATCCCCATAACCCTTAATCAGAAATCTGTCAATCTCTACCATAACCATACTCAGTGACTGAGGGCGGGATTTTCCAGCTGCACTCATCCCAAGACCAGAAATTTCCACCCAAAGTCAACAGACCTTTGTGTGGTCTGTCGAATTTTCTGTCCTGCCCGCTACACTTCCTGCGGCAGGTGGGATGGGAAAATACTGCCCAGAGTTTCCACAACGCTCCCAGGCAGAGAATTCCAAAGATCCACCACCCACAGGACCAGGTCAATTCATAGAACCACAGTGCAGAAGGAAGCCATTTGGCCCATCGAGTCTGAACCAACTACAATCGCAACCAGGCCCTATCCCCATAACCCCATGTATTTACCCTCACTAAGCCCCTGACACTAAGGGGCAATTTAGCATGGCCAATCAACCTAACCCACACATCAACCAGAGCACCCGGAGAAAACTTACGCAGACGCGGAGAACGTACAGACTCCGCACAGACAGTGACCCAAGCTGGGAATTGAACCCGGATCCCTGGTGCTGTGAGGCAGCAGTGCTATCCACTGTGTCACCGTGCCGGCCATCACTGTAGGTCTGTCCTGTGTGTATGTTCCTCGTTCTCTGTCAGCACATCTTTCTGCCCAATGTGTTTATCCAGCCCACGCTTAATTAAAAAAAAAATTCATTCATTGGATGTGGGCTTCGCTGGCCAGGCCAACATTTTTGGCCCATCCCTAATTGCCCTTGAACTGAGCTCGGGGGGGGGGGGGTATTTGAGAGTCAACCACATTACTGTGGCTCTGGAGTCATATGTAGGCCAGATCAGGGACGGATGGCAGATTTCCTTCCCTCAAGGACATTAATGAACCAGATGGGTTTTTCCGACAATGGTTTCATAATCATCAGTAGACTTTTTTTAATTAAAGTTTTTTAAAATTCAAATTTCACCATCTAATGTGGTAGGATTCGTACCCATTACTCTGGGTATCTGCATTACTACAATATCACCACAGCACAGCCTCCCCAAATAAACCTCACAGACCACAATCAGTAAGAATAGGCAACAAAACCTCCTCCACGATAATCCTCAACACCAGTGCCCCATAAGGCTGTGTTCTCAGCCCCCTGCTATACTCCTTATACACCGATGACTGTGCGGCCAAATTCCCCGCCAATTCAATTTTCAAGTTTGCCGACGACACCACCGTAGTGGGTCGGTTATCTCAACAATGACGAGACAGAGTACAGGAATGAGATAGAGAATCTGGTGAACTGGTGCGGCAACAATAATCTCTCCCTCAATGTCAACAAAATGAAGGAGATTGTCATCGACTTCAGGAAGCATAAAGGAGAACATGCTCATGTCTACATCAATGGGGACGAAGTAGAAAGGGTCGAGAGCTTCATGTTTGTGGTGTCCAGATCACCAACAACTTGTCCTGGTCCCCCCATGCCGACACTATAGTTAAAAAAGCCCACCAACGCCTCTACTTTCTCAGAAGACTAAGGAAATTTGGCATGTCAGCTACAACTCTCACCAACTTTTACAGATGCACCACAGAAAGCACTCCTTCTGGTTGTATCACAGCTTGGTATGGCTCCTGCTCTGCCCAAGACCGCAGGGAACTACAAAAGGTCGTGAATGTAGCCAAATCCATCACGCAAGCCAGCCTCCCATCCATTGTCTCTGTCTACACTTCCCGCTGCCTTGGCAAAGCAGCCAGCATAATTAAGGACCCCACGCACCCCGGACATTCTCTCTTCCACCTTTTTCCATCGGGAAAAAGATACAAAAGTCTGAGGTCACGTACCAACCGACTCAAGAACAGCTCCTTCCCTGCTGCTGTCAGGCTTTTGAATGGACCTACCTCGCATTCAGTTGATCTTTCTCTACACCCTAGCTATGACTGTAAAACTACATTCTGTGCTCTAATTCTGCACGGGCTAATTGTTCCTTGTTTCTCGTGGAAGTGGAAATGACTAGGGTTGGGAAGCATTTTCCGATCAGGGCCATTGTGATCTCCTGGACTCGTTTCGATCGCCTCAGGGGGTCGGAGAGGAATTTCCCAGATTTTTTTTCCCCATATTGGCCCTGGGGTTTTTCACTCTGGGTTTTCGCCTCTCCCTGGAGATCACATGGTCTGGAATGGGGGGGTGGGGGTGAGTTAATAGGTTGTAATGAGCAAAGCATCGTAGCTGTGGGGGACAGCTCGGTGGATAGGATATTGGTATGTAGATAGGCTGGAAAATTGGGCGGGGATCCTGGATTCAGGATTCAATCCTGGACCGGGGAGCGGCGCGGGCTTGGAGGGCCGAAGGGCCTGTTCCTGTGCTGTATTGTTCTTTGTTCTTTGTTCTTTGTTCTTGTTTCCTTCTCTATGAACGGTATGCTTTGTCTGTATACTGTGCAAGAAACAATACTTTTCGCTGTATTATAATACATGTGACAATAATAAATCAAATCAAATCAAACCTATGCTATCGACATACAGACACACTATGTGGTCGTGAGTTTGCAGCATCCTTTCTTCAAAGAGGTTTGTCCTGAATTCCTTATTGAATTTATGATTTAGATGAAAATTTCCAGATTAACATACTGTAAATAAATCATTTGAGGCATGGCAGATCTGTTCACATCTGTAGAGTGCTCATCCTGTACTATGTGGGGACTCCAGGCACTGTCCCATATCCCAAACAAAGACATGTCAGGAATGGGTCATCAAATGCAAAGTCTCGAGTGCTGTATCTTGGAGCTCGAGGAGAGTTGGTGTCACTGAGGTGCAACTGCAAGGATGAGAACTCCATGAGTAGCATGTTTCAGGAGGTGGCTCCTCTGCAGCTTAAGGAAGTGCAGGCAGAGAGTGACTGGGTGGTCCACCAGGCAGATAAGAAAGACAAGGCAGCCCCCACAGGACATCGCACTTCCTAACACGCACTGAGTACCAATCACGGAGAGGATTCCTCTCTCTCTCTCTCTCTCTCTCGAGAGAGAGAGAGAGAGAGAAAGAGAGCAGCGCGAGTGATGCCCAGAGCACCATGGATATTAGGAAAAATGTTTTTCACCAAGATGGTGGTGTTACTTGACAAGAGGCTGTGGTGGAAGAATCACTCCAGACTGGTCGTTTAGGTTCAAGCTGGTGTCTTACTGTAAGACACTTCCTCAGTGCTATTAACCTACAAGAAGCTCTCCTCCCAAAGTGGTCCAGCTGCCTCTATTTATAGGACAATCAGTGTCACATGTGATTAGTAGTACATTGACAAGAGGTGGGCGTCTGGAATTACACTCGAGGCAGAGAGGGGCGAGGTAGGAGGAGGACCTCCTCGTGAACCTGCTCCTGGGTCTGGCTAAACTTGCCATCTACAGATCCAGAAAGCGGGCGATCGAGGGGGCGGTCACCCCACCTGTCTGCCCCTCTACTGCGGCTATGTTCACAGCTGGGTGTCCCTGGAGAGGGAGCATGCGGTATCAGCGGGCACCATCGAGGCCTTCTGTGCTCATTGGGCACCGCAGGGACTGGGGTGCGCGATGACCCTTTTCGTTACATTTTGATGTAATATTTTAAGTTTAATTTGTATTTGTTTTCATTCTGGGTCGTTCCCTTTAAGGCTCTTTCCCCTGTTATTTCATCCCTCAGTTTATTCACGTTAGTTTATTTGATTGAACCCATACAGAGTTCACTGCCCAAGTTGGTGGTTGAGGCTAGTTTTTCCAGCTAGGGCTTTTCCAATGGGCTGAATGGCCTCTTTCCGTGCTGTGAATTTTCTCTGGTTAAACCCTGTTCCAGTGCGACAATAATTTAATGCACGCGGGGGTAAACAAAGAGAAACACTGAGCCCTTCTCTCTGGCAATGAAAGGATGGGTCTCTGTCTTCAATCAGACATATTGCTAATTAGCTGGCAAACTCATCTCAGCCGCTAAGAGAGTGAATTATCAGACAGTATGTGTAGAGAGACGGCGAAGATTTCTGGCCCGTTTGTAATTCTAATGTTGACTTCCCCTCCTGCAATGTGGCAAACAGCAGACCTGACAGTTCCGCAAACAAACTGATCGGGGCTTTTCCAAAGGAATGCATATTCCACATTAGCTTTAATGCACTGATAATTCCTTCGACCGATCAGTAAACACGAAACTAACTCATTATTGCTGATTTGCAAAGACAGAAACATTTAACTTCAATCGCAGCATCTTACAGCACAGGATGAGGTAAGCGTTAGTTGAAGGGTCAGTTACGAGGGGACACAAGTTGAAAGTGAGGGGCGGGAAGTTTAGGGGGGATTTGAGGAAAAGCCTTTTTTTAACCCAGAGGGTGGTGACGGTCTGGAATGCGCTGCCTGGGAGGGTGGTGGAGGCGGGATGCCTCACATCCTTTAAAAAGTACCTGGATGAGCACCTGGCACGCCATAACATTCAAGGCTATGGGCCAAGTGCTGGCAAGTGGGATTAGGTGGGGAGGACAGGGCCTTTCATGCATCGGTGCAGACTCGATGGGCCGAAGGGCCTCTTCTGCACTGTGGGATTCTGTGATTCTGTGAATTCAGCCCATTGTATCTGTGGTTGGATCTTTGAGGGGTGGCCAGTGGCAAAGTGGTTCGCACTGCTGCCTCACAGCGCCAGGAACTCACGCTCTCTGATTTGATTTGATTTATTATTGTCACATGTATTAACATTTAGTGAAAAATATTGTTTCTTGTGCGCTATAAAGACAAAGCATACCGTTCATAGAGAAGGAAAGAAGAGAGTGCAGAATGTAGAGTTACAGTCATAGCTAGGGTGTAGAGAAAGATCAACTTAATGCAACGTAGGTCCATTCAAAAGTCTGATGGAGCATTGTTAGTGTTTAAAAGAGTTAGTATGAAGTTTTAGAAACAGAGAACAAGGGTAAAAGATAGAATTAGAAGGAATGCTGGGCACAACTTGCAGGAAGTCGCCTCACTCCACAGCTTGGGGTCACTGTCAGTGCGGAGTCTACACGTTCTCCCCGTGTCCGCGTGGGTTTCTTCCGGGTGCTCCGGTTTCAAAGAACAAAGAACAATACAGCACAGGAACAGGCCCTTGGGCCCTCCAAGCCTGTGCCGCTCATGTGCCCAACTAGACCATTCTTTTGGATCCCTCTATTCCCAGTCTGTTCATGTGGTTATCGAGATAAGTCTGAAACGATCCCAGCGTGTCCGCCTCAATCACCTTGCTTGGCAGTGCATTCCAGGCTCACAGTCCGAAGGATGTGCTGGTTAGGTGCACTGGCCGTGCTAAATTCTCCCTCAATGTACCCGAACAGACACCGGAGTGTGGCGACTAGGGGATTTTCACAGTAACTTCACTGCAGTGTTAATGTAAACCTTCTTGTGTCACTAACAAATAAACTTTAAACTTTTCTAAATACCGGTTAGCCCCACTCCTCCCACTCTTTCAACATAGGGGCGGCACGGTGGCACAGTGGTTAGCACGGCTGCCTCACAACATCAGGGACCCGGGTTTGATTCTCAGTTTGGGTCACTGTCTGTGTGGAGTCTGCACTTCTCCCCGTGTCTGCGTGGGTTTTCTCCGGGTGCTCCGGTTTCCTCCCACAGTCCAAAGATGTGCGGGTTAGGTGGATTGGCCATGCTAAATTGCCCCTTGGTGTCAGGGGGACAAGCTAGGGTAAATGCAAGGGGTTATGGGGATAGGGCCTGGGTGGGATTGTGGTCAGTACAGATTCGATGGGCTGAATGGCCTCCTTCTGCACTGTAGGGATTCTATGATTCTGTGATAGCCCTACAAATTTCTCCTCTTCAAGTATCAATCCAGCTACCTTTTGTAAGTTATTATTGGACCCACTTGCATTATTCTATTGACAGTAAATTCCACCTTATATGTGATGCAATCTACTTGAACTAATCGCCATATGCAAATCCAACGCTGATTGCAAGCTGCATAAGCAGGGAAGCGGAGAGAGCTTTAAATTAAATAGAGAGGGGGTGGTTGTGGAGGGAGATGCGTAGGCTTACAGAGCAAAAGGCAGCATGACAAGGCAGCACAAAAAGAGAGGGAGACAAAAAAACAGGTAACTATAGCCAAGTTAGCTTAACATCTGTCATTGGGAAATTGTAAAGAGTCCATTATAAAGGATATAATAGCAGAGTATTTAGA